>NW_027142759.1:0-169292 GCF_026170545.1 Melanerpes formicivorus | reverse complement strand
AGCCCCAGCCCCAGCCACGGCTCCATCCCCCAGCCCAGCTCCAGCCCTGTCCCAGCCCAGCCCCAGCCCCTGCCCTACCCCAGCCCTGCCCCAGCAACCAGGCCCAGTCCTGCCCTAGGCCCAGCCCAGACCCCAGCCCAGTCCCACCCTCAGCCCCAGCCCAGCCCCAGCCCCAGCCCTGGACCCAGCCCCGGACCCAGCCCCAACCCGGACCCAGCCCCGGCCCCAGCCCAGCCCCAGCCCGACCCTCGGCCCCAGCCCAGCCCCAGCCCCAGCCCTGCCCCCAGCTCTAGCCCAGCCCCCAACCCAGCCCTAGGCCCGCCCTGCCCTCAGCCCAGCCCCAGCCCAGCCCCAGGCCCAGTCCTGCCCCAGCCCAGCCCCCATCCCCAGTCCTGCCCCAGCCCTGCCCTCACCCCAGCCCCAGCCCCAGCCCCGGCCCCAGCCCTGCCCCAGCCCAAGTCCTGCCCCAGGCCCGGCCCCAACCCCAGCCCCAGCCCAGCCCAAGACTGGGTTCCAGCCCCAGTCCCGGCCCCAACCCAGCCCCAGCCCCTGCCCCAACCTTAGTCCCAGCCCTGCTCCCAGCCCCGGCCCCAGCCCTGGCTCCAGCCCTACCCCAGCCCTGCCCCAGCCTCGCGCCCAGCCCTGTCGCAGCCCCAGCCGAGACCCCTGCCCACCTTCAGCCCCGGCCCCAGCCCTGCCCCAGCCCCAGCCCTAGCCCAGCCTTGCTCTCAGCCCAGCCCCAGCCAGGCCCCAGCCCTGTCCGCAGCCCTAGCCCCAGCCCCACCCTCATCCCCAGGCCCAGCCCAGCCCCCAGCCCAGCCCCCAGCCCAGCCCCACCCTCAGCTCCAGCCCAGCCCCAGCCCCAGACCTGCCCCAGTCCCCGCCCCAGCCCAGTCCTGGTCCCAGCCTAGCCCCAGCCCTGCCCCAGCCCAGTCCCAGACCCAGCCCGGCCCCAGCACTACCCCAGCCCCAGCCCCAGCCCTGTCCCCAACCCTACCCCAGCCCTGCCCCAGCCTCGGGCCCAGCCCTCTCCCAGGCCCAGCCCAGACCCCAGCCCAGCCCCAGCCCCGGCCCCAGCCCTGCCCCATCCCCAGCCCTAGCCTGTCTCTGCCCTCAGCCCGGCCCCAGCCCTGCCCCAGCCCAGCCCCAACCACAGCCCAGCCCCAGCCCTGGACCCAGCCCAGCCCAGCCACATCCCCATCCCTTCCCCCAGCACAGCCCCAGCCCCAGCCCAGCCCCAGCCCCGACCCCAGTCTGGCGCAAGCCCTGTCGCAGCCCTGCACTGACCCCAGCCCCAGCCCAGCCCAAACCCCAGCCCCAGTTCTGCCCAAGCCCTGCCCCCATCCCTGCCCCTGCCCAGCCGCAGCCACAGCCCTGCCCCCAGCCCAGCCACGGCCTCAACCCAGCCCCAGCCCCAGCCCCGGCCCCAACCTCAGTCCCAGCCTTGCCCCCAGCCCAGCCCACCCCCGTCCCCATCCCTGTGCCCAGCCCAGCCCCAGCCCCAGACCTGCCCCAGCCCTGCCCCAGCCCTAGCCCAGCCTCCAGCCAATAGCCCAGCCCCAGCTCATCCTCACCCAGCCCCAGCCCCAGCCCTGCCCCCAGCTCTAGCCCAGCCCCCAACCCAGCCCTAGGCCAGCCCTGCGCTCAGCCCAGCCCCAGCCCAGCCCCCATCCCCAGTCCTGCTCCAGCCCTGCCCTCACCCCAGCCCCAGCCCCAGCCCCGGCCCCAGCCCTGCCCCGGCCCAAGTCCTGCCCCAGCCCCGGCCCCAACCCAGCCCCAGCCCCGGCCCCAACCTTAGTCCCAGCCCTGCTCCCAGCCCCGGCCCCAGCCCTGGCTCCAGCCCTACCCCAGCCCTGCCCCAGCCTCGCGCCCAGCCCTGTCCCAGCCCCAGCCCAGACCCCAGCCCACCCTCAGCCCCGGCCCCAGCCCTGCCCCAGCCCCAGCCCTAGCCCAGCCCTGCTCTCAGCCCAGCCCCAGCCAGGCCCCAGCCCTGTCCGCAGCCCTAGCCCCAGCCCCACCCTCAGCTCCAGCCCAGCCCCAGCCCCAGCCCTACCTCAGTCCCCGCCCAAGCCCAGTCCTGGTCCCAGCCCAGCCCCATCCCTGCCCCCATCCCAGCCCCAGCCCCAGCCCAGCCCCAGCCCGGCCCCAGCCCGATCCCCAGCCCCGGCCCCAGCACAGCGCTAGCCCAGTCCTGCCCCCAGCCCTGCCCCAGCCCAAACCCCAGCCACAGCCCAGACCCAGCCCTGCCCCAGCCCCAACCCAGCCCAGTCCTGGTCCCAGCCCAGCCCCAGCCCTGCCCCAGACCCAGACCCAGATCCAGACCCAGTCCCAGACCCATCCCTGCCCCCAGCCCAGCCCAGACCCATCCCCATCCCTTCCCCCAGCACAGCCCCAGCCCCAGCCCAGCACCAGCCCCAGCCCTGCCCCAGCCCAGCCCCAGCCCTGCCCCAGCCCCAGCCCTACCCTAGCCCTGCAACAGCCCCAGCCCTGCCCCAGCCCTGCCCCAGCCCCAGCCCAGCCTCCAGCCCCTAGCCCAGCCCCAGCTCAGCCCCACCCAGCCCCAGCCCCAGCCCTGGCCCCATCTCTGGCCCAGCCCCCAACCCAGCCTCAGCCCCATCCCTGCCCCCAGCCCTGGCCCCAGCCCTAGCCCTACCCCAGCCGTGCCCCAGCAACCGGGCCCAGCCCCACCCTAGGCCCAGCCCAGACCCCAGCCCAGCCCCACCCTCGGCCCCAGCCCAGCCCCAGCCCCAGTCCAGACTCCAGCCCAAACCTGCCCCAGCCCCCAGCCCAGCCCCATATCAGCCCCACGCGAGCCCCAGCCCCAGCCACGGCTCCATCCCCCAGCCCAGCTCCAGCCCTGTCCCAGCCCAGCCCCAGCCCCTGCCCTACCCCAGACCTGCCCCAGCAACCAGGCCCAGTCCTGCCCTAGGCCCAGCCCAGACCCCAGCCCAGTCCCACCCTCAGCCCCAGCCCAGCCCCAGCCCCAGCCCTGGACCCAGCCCCGGACCCCGCCCCAACCCGGACCCAGCCCCGGCCCCAGCCCAGCCCCAGCCCCACCCTCGGCCCCAGCCCAGCCCCAGCCCCAGCCCTGCCCCCAGCTCTAGCCCAGCCCCCAACCCAGCCCTAGGCCCGCCCTGCCCTCAGCCCAGCCCCAGCCCAGCCCCAGGCCCAGTCCTGCCCCAGCCCAGCCCCCATCCCCAGTCCTGCCCCAGCCCTGCCCTCACCCCAGCCCCAGCCCCAGCCCCGGCCCCAGCCCTGCCCCAGCCCAAGTCCTGCCCCAGGCCCGGCCCCAACCCCAGCCCCAGCCCAGCCCAAGACTGGGTTCCAGCCCCAGTCCCGGCCCCAACCCAGCCCCAGCCCCTGCCCCAACCTTAGTCCCAGCCCTGCTCCCAGCCCCGGCCCCAGCCCTGGCTCTAGCCCTACCCCAGCCCTGCCCCAGCCTCGCGCCCAGCCCTGTCCCAGCCCCAGCCCAGACCCCTGCCCACCCTCAGCCCCGGCCCCAGCCCTGCCCCAGCCCTAGCCCAGCCTTGCTCTCAGCCCAGCCCCAGCCAGGCCCCAGCCCTGTCCGCAGCCCTAGCCCCAGCCCCACCCTCATCCCCAGGCCCAGCCCAGCCCCCAGCCCAGCCCCCAGCCCAGCCCCACCCTCAGCTCCAGCCCAGCCCCATCCCCAGCCCTGCCCCAGTCCCCGCCCCAGCCCAGTCCTGGTCCCAGCCTAGCCCCAGCCCTGCCCCAGCCCAGTCCCAGACCCAGCCCGGCCCCAGCACTACCCCAGCCCCGGCCCCAGCTCTGTCCCCAACCCTACCCCAGCCCTGCCCCAGCCTCGGGCCCAGCCCTGTCCCAGGCCCAGCCCAGACCCCAGCCCAGCCCCAGCCCCGGCCCCAGCCCTGCCCCATCCCCAGCCCTAGCCTGTCTCTGCCCTCAGCCCGGCCCCAGCCCTGCCCCAGCCCAGCCCCAACCACAGCCCAGCCCCAGCCCTGGACCCAGCCCAGCCCAGCCACATCCCCATCCCTTCCCCCAGCACAGCCCCAGCCCCAGCCCAGCCCCAGCCCCGACCCCAGTCTGGCGCAAGCCCTGTCCCAGCCCTGCACTGACCCCAGCCCCAGCCCAGCCCAAACCCCAGCCCCAGTTCTGCCCAAGCCCTGCCCCCATCCCTGCCCCTGCCCAGCCGCAGCCACAGCCCTGCCCCCAGCCCAGCCACGGCCTCAACCCAGCCCCAGCCCCAGCCCCGGCCCCAACCTCAGTCCCAGCCTTGCCCCCAGCCCAGCCCACCCCCATCCCCATCCCTGTGCCCAGCCCAGCCCCAGCCCCAGACCTGCCCCAGCCCTGCCCCAGCCCTAGCCCAGCCTCCAGCCCCTAGCCCAGCCCCAGCTCATCCTCACCCAGCCCCAGCCCCAGCCCTGCCCCCAGCTCTAGCCCAGCCCCCAACCCAGCCCTAGGCCAGCCCTGCGCTCAGCCCAGCCCCAGCCCAGCCCCCATCCCCAGTCCTGCCCCAGCCCTGCCCTCACCCCAGCCCCAGCCCCAGCCCCGGCCCCAGCCCTGCCCCGGCCCAAGTCCTGCCCCAGCCCCGGCCCCAACCCAGCCCCAGCCCCGGCCCCAACCTTAGTCCCAGCCCTGCTCCCAGCCCCGGCCCCAGCCCTGGCTCCAGCCCTACCCCAGCCCTGCCCCAGCCTCGCGCCCAGCCCTGTCCCAGCCCCAGCCCAGACCCCAGCCCACCCTCAGCCCCGGCCCCAGCCCTGCCCCAGCCCCAGCCCTAGCCCAGCCCTGCTCTCAGCCCAGCCCCAGCCAGGCCACAGCCCTGTCCGCAGCCCTAGACCCAGCCCCACCCTCAGCTCCAGCCCAGCCCCAGCCCCAGCCCTACCTCAGTCCCCGCCCAAGCCCAGTCCTGGTCCCAGCCCCAGCCCCATCCCTGCCCCCATCCAGCCCAGCCCCAGCCGCCAGCCCAGCCCGCTCCCAGCCCGGCCCGCACCAGCCCCAGCCCGCTAGCCCAGTCCTGCCCCAGCACACCTAGCCCCCTCCCCCAGCCCCCCCACCCAAACCCCAGCCACAGCCCAGACCCAGCCCTGCCCCAGCCCCAACCCAGCCCAGTCCTGGTCCCAGCCCAGCCCCAGCCCTGCCCCAGACCCAGACCCAGATCCAGACCCAGTCCCAGACCCATCCCTGCCCCCAGCCCAGCCCAGACCCATCCCCATCCCTTCCCCCAGCACAGCCCCAGCCCCAGCCCAGCACCAGCCCCAGCCCTGCCCCAGCCCAGCCCCAGCCCTGCCCCAGCCCCAGCCCTACCCTAGCCCTGCAACAGCCCCAGCCCTGCCCCAGCCCTGCCCCAGCCCCAGCCCAGCCTCCAGCCCCTAGCCCAGCCCCAGCTCAGCCCCACCCAGCCCCAGCCCCAGCCCTGGCCCCATCTCTGGCCCAGCCCCCAACCCAGCCTCAGCCCCATCCCTGCCCCCAGCCCTGGCCCCAGCCCTAGCCCTACCCCAGCCGTGCCCCAGCAACCGGGCCCAGCCCTGCCCTAGGCCCAGCCCAGACCCCAGCCCAGCCCCACTCTCGGCCCCAGCCCAGCCCCAGCCCCAGTCCAGACTCCAGCCCAAACCTGCCCCAGCCCCCAGCCCAGCCCCATATCAGCCCCACGCGAGCCCCAGCCCCAGCCACGGCTCCATCCCCCAGCCCAGCTCCAGCCCTGTCCCAGCCCAGCCCCAGCCCCTGCCCTACCCCAGCCCTGCCCCAGCAACCAGGCCCAGTCCTGCCCTAGGCCCAGCCCAGACCCCAGCCCAGTCCCACCCTCAGCCCCAGCCCAGCCCCAGCCCCAGCCCTGGACCCAGCCCCGGACCCAGCCCCAACCCGGACCCAGCCCCGGCCCCAGCCCAGCCCCAGCCCCACCCTCGGCCCCAGCCCAGCCCCAGCCCCTGCCCTGGACCCAGCCCCAGCCCCATCCCCAGCCCTGCCCCAGCCCTTCCCTCAGCCCTGCCCCAGCCCAGCCCCAGCCACAGCCCAGCCACAGCCCTGGACCCAGCCCCAGCACCAGCCCACCCCCGGCCCCAAACCAGCCCCAGCCCCGGCCCCAACCTTAGTCCCAGCCCTGCTCCCAGCCCCGGCCCCAGCCCTGGCTCCAGCCCTACCCCAGCCCTGCCCCAGCCTCGCGCCCAGCCCTGTCCCAGCCCCAGCCCAGACCCCAGCCCACCCTCAGCCCCGGCCCCAGCCCTGCCCCAGCCCCAGCCCTAGCCCAGCCCTGCTCTCAGCCCAGCCCCAGCCAGGCCACAGCCCTGTCCGCAGCCCTAGACCCAGCCCCACCCTCAGCTCCAGCCCAGCCCCAGCCCCAGCCCTACCTCAGTCCCCGCCCAAGCCCAGTCCTGGTCCCAGCCCAGCCCCATCCCTGCCCCCATCCCAGCCCCAGCCCCAGCCCAGCCCCAGCCCGGCCCCAGCCCGATCCCCAGCCCCGGCCCCAGCACAGCGCTAGCCCAGTCCTGCCCCCAGCCCTGCCCCAGCCCAAACCCCAGCCACAGCCCAGACCCAGCCCTGCCCCAGCCCCAACCCAGCCCAGTCCTGGTCCCAGCCCAGCCCCAGCCCTGCCCCAGACCCAGACCCAGATCCAGACCCCAGTCCCAGACCCATCCCTGCCCCCAGCCCAGCCCAGACCCATCCCCATCCCTTCCCCCAGCACAGCCCCAGCCCCAGCCCAGCACCAGCCCCAGCCCTGCCCCAGCCCAGCCCCAGCCCTGCCCCAGCCCCAGCCCTACCCTAGCCCTGCAACAGCCCCAGCCCTGCCCCAGCCCTGCCCCAGCCCCAGCCCAGCCTCCAGCCCCTAGCCCAGCCCCAGCTCAGCCCCACCCAGCCCCAGCCCCAGCCCTGGCCCCATCTCTGGCCCAGCCCCCAACCCAGCCTCAGCCCCATCCCTGCCCCCAGCCCTGGCCCCAGCCCTAGCCCTACCCCAGCCGTGCCCCAGCAACCGGGCCCAGCCCTGCCCTAGGCCCAGCCCAGACCCCAGCCCAGCCCCACTCTCGGCCCCAGCCCAGCCCCAGCCCCAGTCCAGACTCCAGCCCAAACCTGCCCCAGCCCCCAGCCCAGCCCCATATCAGCCCCACGCGAGCCCCAGCCCCAGCCACGGCTCCATCCCCCAGCCCAGCTCCAGCCCTGTCCCAGCCCAGCCCCAGCCCCTGCCCTACCCCAGCCCTGCCCCAGCAACCAGGCCCAGTCCTGCCCTAGGCCCAGCCCAGACCCCAGCCCAGTCCCACCCTCAGCCCCAGCCCAGCCCCAGCCCCAGCCCTGGACCCAGCCCCGGACCCAGCCCCAACCCGGACCCAGCCCCGGCCCCAGCCCAGCCCCAGCCCCACCCTCGGCCCCAGCCCAGCCCCAGCCCCTGCCCTGGACCCAGCCCCAGCCCCATCCCCAGCCCTGCCCCAGCCCTTCCCTCAGCCCTGCCCCAGCCCAGCCCCAGCCACAGCCCAGCCACAGCCCTGGACCCAGCCCCAGCACCAGCCCACCCCCGGCCCCAGCCCCGGCCCCAGCCCAGCCCCATCTCCACCCTCGGCCCCAGCCCAGACCCCAGCCCTAGCCCTGGACCCAGACCCAGCCCTAGCCCCAGCCCTGCCCAAGACTTGGTTCCAGCCCCAGTCCCAGCCCTTCCCCCAGCCCTGCTCTAGCCCAAGGCCCAGCCTCTAGCCTAGTCCTGCCCCAGGCCCGTCCCAAACCCAGCCCCCGCCCCGGCCCCAGCCCTGCACCGAACCCAGCCCCAGCCCGGCTCCACCCTGCCCCAGCATTGCCCCAGCACCAGACCTGCCCCAGCCCAGCCCCACTCTCAGCCCCAGCCCAGCCCCAGCCCCAGCCGTGCCCCAGGCCAGCCCCAGCCAAAGCCCAGCCACAGCCCTGGACCCAGCCCCAGCCCCAGCCCCGGATGCAGCCCCAGCCCCAGCCCAAGCCCCAGCCCCATCCCTGCCCCCAGCACAGCCCCAGCCCAGCACCAGCCCCAGCCCTGCCCCAGCCCTGCCCCAGCCCTAGCCCAGCCTCCAGCCCCTAGCCCAGCCCCAGCTCATCCTCACCCAGCCCCAGCCCCAGCCCTGCCCTCAGCTCTAGCCCAGCCCCCAACCCAGCCCTAGTCCAGCCCTGCCCTCAGCCCAGCCCCAGCCCTGGACCCAGGCCCAGTCCTGCCCCAGCCCAGCCCCCATCCTCAGTCCTGCCCCAGCCCTGCCCTCACCCCAGCCCCAGCCCCAGCCCCGGCCCCAGCCCTGCCCCAGCCCAAGTCCTGCCCCAGGCCCGGCCCCAACCCCAGCCCCAGCCCAGCCCAAGACTGGGTTCCAGCCCCAGCCCCGGCCCCAACCCAGCCCCAGCCCCGGCCCCAGCCTTAGTCCCAGCCCTGCTCCCAGCCCCGGCCCCAGCCCTGGCTCTAGCCCTACCCCAGCCCTGCCCCAGCCTCACGCCCAGCCCTGTCCCAGCCCCAGCCCAGACCCCAGCCCACCCTCAGCCCCGGCCCCAGCCCTGCCCCAGCCCCAGCCCTAGCCCAGCCCTGCTCTCAGCCCAGCCCCAGCCAGGCCCCAGCCCTGTCCGCAGCCCTAGCCCCAGCCCCACCCTCATCCCCAGGCCCAGCCCAGCCCCCAGCCCAGCCCCACCCTCAGCTCCAGCCCAGCCCCAGCCCCAGCCCTGCCCCAGTCCCCGCCCCAGCCCAGTCCTGGTCCCAGCCCTTCTCCAGCTCCAGCCCTAGCCCTGTCCCTAGCCCCGGCCCCTGCCCCAGCCCCATTCCTGCCACATCCCAGCCCCCATACCCAGCCCTGCCTTGAGCCCAGCCCCAGCCCTACCCCAGCCCTGCCCCAGAAACCGGGCCCAGCCCTGGCCCAGGTTCAGCCCAGACCCCAGCCCAGCCCCACCCTCAGCTCCAGCCCAGCCCCAGCCCCAGCCCTACCTCAGTCCCCGCCCCAGCCCAGTCCTGGTCCCAGCCCAGCCCCAGCCCTGCCCCAGCCCTGCAACAGCCCCAGCCCTGCCCCAGCCCTGCCCCAGCCCCAGCCCAGCCTCCAGCCCCTAGCCCAGCCCCAGCTCAGCCCCACCCAGCCCCAGCCCCAGCCCTGGCCCCATCCCTGGCCCAGCCCCCAACCCAGCCTCAGCCCCATCCCGGCCCCCTACCCTGACCCCAGCCCTAACCCTACCCCAGCCGTGCCCCAGCAACCGGGCCCAGCCCTGCCCTAGGCCCAGCCCAGACCCCAGCCCAGCCCCACCCTCGGCCCCAGCCCAGCCCCAGCCCCAGTCCAGACTAGAGCCCAAACCTGCCCCAGCCCCCAGCCCAGCCCCAGACCAGCCCCACGTGAGCCCCAGCCCCAGCCACGGCTCCATCCCCCAGCCCAGCTCCAGCCCTGTCCCAGCCCAGCCCCAGCCCCTGCCCTACCCCAGCCCTGCCCCAGCAACCAGGCCCAGTCCTGCCCTAGGCCCAGCCCAGACCCCAGCCCAGTCCCACCCTCAGCCCCAGCCCCGCCCAGACCCCAGCCCTGCCCCAGCCCCAGCCCCAGCCCAGCCCCAACCCGGACCCAGCCCCGGCCCCAGCCCAGCCCCAGCCCCACCCTCGGCCTCAGCCCATCCCCAACCCCTGCCCTGGACCTAGCCCCAGCCCCATCCCCAGCCCTGCCCCAGCCCTTCCCTCAGCCCTGCCCCAGCCCAGCCCCAGCCCCAGCCCAGCCCCAGCCCTGGACCCAGCCCCAGCCCAGCCCCACCCCCGGCCCCAGCCCCAGCCCCAGCCCAGCCCCATCTCCACGCTCGGCCCCAGCCCAGACCCCAGCCCTAGCCCTGGACCCAGACCCAGCCCTAGCCCCAGCCCTGCCCAAGACTTGGTTCCAGCCCCAGTCCCAGCCCTTCCCCCAGCCCTGCTCTAGCCCAAGGCCCAGCCTCTAGCCTAGTCCTGCCCCAGGCCCGTCCCAAACCCAGCCCCCGCCCCGGCCCCAGCCCTGCACCGAACCCAGCCCCAGCCCGGCTCCACCCTGCCCCAGCATTGCCCCAGCACCAGACCTGCCCCAGCCCAGCCCCAGCCCCAGCCGTGCCCCAGGCCAGCCCCAGCCAAAGCCCAGCCACAGCCTTGGACCCTGCCCCAGCCCCGGACGCAGCCCCAGCCCCAGGCCAGCCCCAGCCCCCGCCCCGGCCCCAGCCCTGCACTGAACCCAGCCCCAGCCCGGCTCCACCCTGCCCCAGCATTGCCCCAGCACCAGACCTGCCCCAGCCCAGCCCCACTCTCAGCCCCAGCCCAGCCCCAGCCCCAGCCGTGCCCCAGGCCAGCCCCAGCCAAAGCCCAGCCACAGCCCTGGACCCAGCCCCAGCCCCGGATGCAGCCCCAGTCCCAGCCCAAGCCCCAGCCCCATCCCTGCCCCCATCCCAGCCCCAGCCCCAGCCCGAGCCCCAGCCCCGGCCCCAGCACAGCGCTAGCCCAGTCCTGCCCCCAGCCCTGCCCCAGCCCAAACCCCAGCCACAGCCCAGACCCAGCCCTGCCCCAGCCCCAACCCAGCCCAGTCCTGGTCCCAGCCCAGCCCCAGCCCTGCCCCAGACCCAGACCCAGACCCAGATCCAGACCCAGTCCCAGACCCATCCCTGCCCCCAGCCCAGCCCAGACCCATCCCCATCCCTTCCCCCAGCACAGCCCCAGCCCCAGCCCAGCACCAGCCCCAGCCCTGCCCCAGCCCTGCCCCAGCCCTAGCCCAGCCTCCAGCCCCTAGCCCAGCCCCAGCTCATCCTCACCCAGCCCCAGCCCCAGCCCTGCCCTCAGCTCTAGCCCAGCCCCCAACCCAGCCCTAGTCCAGCCCTGCCCTCAGCCCAGCCCCAGCCCTGGACCCAGGCCCAGTCCTGCCCCAGCCCAGCCCCCATCCCCAGTCCTGCCCCAGCCCTGCCCTCACCCCAGCCCCAGCCCCGGCCCCAGCCCTGCCCCAGCCCACGTCCTGCCCCAGGCCCGGCCCCAACCCCAGCCCCAGCCCAGCCCAAGACTGGGTTCCAGCCCCAGCCCCGGCCCCAACCCAGCCCCAGCCCCGGCCCCAGCCTTAGTCCCAGCCCTGCTCCCAGCCCCGGCCCCAGCCCTGGCTCTAGCCCTACCCCAGCCCTGCCCCAGCCTCACGCCCAGCCCTGTCCCAGCCCCAGCCCAGACCCCAGCCCACCCTCAGCCCCGGCCCCAGCCCTGCCCCAGCCCCAGCCCTAGCCCAGCCCTGCTCTCAGCCCAGCCCCAGCCAGGCCCCAGCCCTGTCCGCAGCCCTAGCCCCAGCCCCACCCTCATCCCCAGGCCCAGCCCAGCCCCCAGCCCAGCCCCACCCTCAGCTCCAGCCCAGCCCCAGCCCCAGCCCTGCCCCAGTCCCCGCCCCAGCCCCAGCCCTGGACCCAGCCCCAGCCCCATCCCTGCCCCCAGCCCAGCCCCAGCCCCAGCCAAGCCCCAGCCCTGCCCCAGCCCCAGCCACAGCCTTGGCCCCAGCCCAGCGCAAGCCCAGCCCTGCCCCAGCCCTAGCCCAGCCCTGCCCCAGGCCCAGCCCTAGCCCAGCCCTGCCCCAGCCCCAGCCTCAGCCCTGCCCCAGCCCAGCCCCAGCCCCAGTCCAGCCCCATCCCTGGACCCAGCCCCAGCCCCAGCCCCAGCCCCAGCCCAGCCCCAGTCCCTGCCCCAGCCCAGTCCTGGTCCCAGCCTAGCCCCAGCCCTGCCCCAGCCCAAGCCGCAGCCCTAGCCCCATCACCATCCCTGCCCCCAGACCAGCCCCAGCTTTAGCCCAGCCCCAGCCCTGCCCCAGACTCGGGCCCAGCCCTGTCCCAGGCCCAGCCCAGACCCCAGCCCAGCCTCAGCCCCGGCCCCAGCCCTGCCCCAGCCCCAGCCCTAGCCCAGCCCCACCCTCAGCCCAGCTCCAGCCTGGCCCCAGCCCTGTCCGCAGCTCGGGCCCCAGCGCTGCCCTCAGCCCAGCCCCAGCCCCAGCCTGGCCCCAGCCCTGACCCAGCCCTGCCCCCGCACTGTCACCAGCCCAGCCCCAGCCCTGCCCCAGTCCCAGCCACAGCCCAGCCCCCGCACCATCCCTTTCCCCAGCCCCGGCCCCAGTCCCAGCCCCAGCCCTGCCCAAGACTTGGTTCCAGCCCCAGCCCCAGCCACAGCCCTGCCCCAGCCCAGCCCCAGCCACAGCCCTTCCCCAGCCCTGCCCCACACCCGGCCCCAGCCCCAGCCCCAGCCCTGCCCCCAGCCCAGCCCCAGCCCCAGCCTAGCCCCAGCCCTGCCCCACACCCGGCCCCAGCCCCGGCCCCAGCCCAGCCCTAGAACAGCCCAGCCCCAGCCCCGGTCTCAGCTCTGCCCCAGCCCCACACCCGGCCCCATCCCCGGCCCCAGCCCAGCCCTAGCCCAGCCCTGACCCAGCCCAGGCCCCAGCTCTGCCCCAGCCCAGGCCCCAGCTCTGCCCCAGCCC
The DNA here is from genome assembly GCF_026170545.1 of Melanerpes formicivorus. Lineage (NCBI taxonomy): Eukaryota > Metazoa > Chordata > Aves > Piciformes > Picidae > Melanerpes > Melanerpes formicivorus. The sequence goes on along the minus strand of NW_027142759.1, from coordinate 156,912 downwards.
CAGCCCCGGCCCCAGCCTCCGGCCCCAGCCCCAGCCCCAGCCTTGCCCAAGACTTGGTTCCAGCCCCAGCCCCAGCCCCAGCCCTGCCCAAGACTTGGTTCCAGCCCCAGCCCCAGCCCCAGCCCTGCCCCAGCACAGCCCCAGCCCCAGCCCGGCCCCAGCCCTGTCCGCAGCCCCAGCCCCAGCCCCAGCCTCACCCTCGGCCCTAGCCTAGCCCCAGCCACAGCCCAGCCCCAGCCCTGCCCAAGACTTTGTTCCAGCCCCAGCCCCAGCCCCAGCCCCGGCCCCAGCCCAGCCCCAGCCCCATCCCTGCCCCCAGCCCAGCCCGAGCCCCAGCCTAGCCCCAGCCCTGCCCCACACCCGGCCCCATCCCCGGCCCCAGCCCAGCCCTAGCCCAGCCCTGCCCCCAGCCCAGCCCCAGCCCAAGGCCCAGCCTCCAGCCTAGTCCTGCCTCAGCCCCAGCCCCAGCCCCAGTCCCGGCTCCAGCCCTACCCCAGCCCTGCCCCACACCCGGCCCCATCCCCAACCCCCAGCCCAGCCCTAGCCCAGCCCTGACCCAGCCCAGGCCCCAGCTCTGCCCCAGCCCCAGCCCCATCCCTGCCCCTAGCCCAGCCCGAGCCCCAGCCTAGCCCCAGCCCTCCCCCACACCCGGCCCCATCCCCGGCCCCAGCCCAGCCCTAGCCCAGCCCTGACCCAGCCCCAGCCCTAGCCCAGCCCTGCCCTCAGCCCAGCCCCCGGCCTGGACCCAGCCGCAGCCTAGCCCCGAACCCAGCCCCAGCCCGGCCCCAGCCCTGCCCCAGCTCGGGCCCCAGCGCTGCCCTCAGCCCAGCCCCAGCCCCAGCCCGGCCCCAGCCCTGACCCAGCCCCGGCCCCCCGCACTGTCAGCAGCCCAGCCCCAGCCCTGCCCCAGTCTTAGCCCCAGCCCCGGCCCCAGCCCCAGCCCCAGCCCTGCCCCAGCCCAGCCCCAGCCACAGCCCGGCCTCAGCCCTGTCCGCAGCCCCAGCCCCAGCCCCACCCTCGGCCCCCAGCCTAGCCCCAGCCACAGCCCAGCCCCAACCCTGGACCCAGCCCCAGCCCCAGCCCCAGCCCTGCCCCAGGCCCAGCCCAGACGCCAGCCCAGCCCCATCCCAATCCCTGCCCCCAGCCCCAGCCCCATCCCTGCCCTAGCCCAAGCCCCATCCTAGTCCATGCCCCTAGCCCAGCCCCAGCCCTGCCCTAGCCCAAGCCCCAGCCCCAGCCCCAGCCCTGTCCCAGCCCAGCCACAGCCACAGCCCAGCCCCATCCCTGCACCCAGCCCCAGCCCCAGCCCCAGCCCCAGCCCCAGCCCAGCCCCAGTCCCTGCCCCAGCCCAGTCCTAGTCCCAGCCCAGCCCCAGCCCTGCCCCAGCCCAAGCCACAGCCCCAGCCCCAGCCCGGCCCCCAGCCCAGCCCAGCCCCAGCCCAGCCCCAGCCCCAGCCCTGCCCCAGGCCCAGCCCAGACCCCAGCCCAGCCTCAGCCCCGGCCCCAGCCCTGCCCCAGCCCCAGCCCTAGCCCAGCCCTGCCCTTAGCCCAGTCCCAGCCTGGCCCCAGCACTGTCCACAGCCACAGCCACAGCCACAGCCCAGCCCCAGCTCTGGACCCAGCCCCAGCCCCAGCCCACCCCCGGCCTCAGACCCGGCCCCAGCCCAGCCCCAGCCCCATCCATGCCCCCAGCCCAGCATCAGCTCCAGGCTAACCCCAACCTTGCCCCACCCCCAGCCCGATCCCCAGCCGCAGCCCAGCCCTAGCCCAGCCCTGCCCTCAGCCCAACCCCACCCTGGACCCAGCCCCAGCCCTGCCCCGAACCAAGCCCCAGCCCAGCCCCAGCCCTGCCCCAACCCCAGCCCCAGACCCCAGCACAGCCCCAGCCTAGCCCGAGCCACCGCCCCAGCCCTGCCCCAGCACCGACCCCAGCCCAGCCCAAAGCCCAGCCCCAGCCCCGGCCCCAGCCCCCAGCCCTGCCCCAGCCGTGCCCCCAGCCCTGCCCCTGCCCAGCCCCAACCCCAGCCCTGTCCACAGCCCTGTCCCCAGCCCTGCCCCCATCCCTACCCCTGCCCAGCCCTGCCCCAGCCCAGCCCCCAGCCCAGGCACAGACCAGCCCCAGCCCTGCCCCCAGCCCCAGCCCCAGCCCTGCCCCAGCCATGGCCCAGCCCCCGCCCCAGCCCTGCCCCAGCCCAATCCCCTGCCCCAGCCCTGCCCCAATCCCGACCCCCCGCCCTGCCCCAGCCCCTGCCTAGCCCCGGCCCCAGCTCCGGCCCCAGTCCAGCCCTATCCGTGCCCCAGCCCTGCCTCAGTCTTGGCCCCAGCTTAGCCCCAGCTCAGCCCCAGCCCAGCCCCAGCACCAGCCCCAGCCCGGCCCCAGCCCTACCCCAGCTCCGGCCCTTGCCCGAGCCCCAGTCGTGCCCCATCTCAGCCCCCATCCCCAGCCCTGCCCCAGAACCCATCCCCAGCCCGGCCCCAGCCCTGCACCCAGCCCAGACTTGGCCTAGCAGTGCCCCAGCCCCAGCCCTGCCCCAAACCCAGCCCCAGCCTGGCCCCAGCCCTGCCCCAGCTTGGGCCCCAGCCCTGTCCCCAGCCCCATCCCCATCCCTGCCCCCAGCCCAGTCCCAGCCCTGCCCCAGCCTAGTCCCGGTCCCAGCCCAGCCCCAGCCCTGCCCTGGCCCAAGCCCCAGCCCCAGCCCCAACCCAGCCCCAGCCCCGGCCCCAACCTCAGTCCCAGCCCTACTCCCAGCCCCGGCCCCAGCCTTGGCCCCAGCCCTACCCCCAGCACTGCCCCAGCAACCGGGCCCAGCCGTGCCCCAAGCCCAGCCCAGACCCCACCCCAGCCCCACCCTCAGCCCCAGCCCACCCCCAGCCCCAGCCCTGCCCCAGCCCAGCCACAGCCACAGCCCAGCCCCAGACTTGAACCCAGCCACAGCTGCAGCCCCTGCCCCAGCCCAGACCCGGCTCCAGACCTGCCCCAGCCCCAGCCCTAGCCCTAGCCCAGCCCTACCCTCAGCCCCGGCCCCAGCCCCAGCCCCAGCCCTGCCCAAGACATAGTTCCAGCCCTGGCCCCAGCCCTGCCCCCAGCCCAGCCCCGGCCACTGCCCCCAGCCCTGCCCCCAGCCCTGCCCCAGCCCAGCCACAGCCACAGCCCAGCCCCAGACTTGAACCCAGCCACAGCTGCAGCCCCTGCCCCAGCCCAGACCCGGCTCCAGACCTGCCCCAGCCCCAGCCCTAGCCCTAGCCCAGCCCTACCCTCAGCCCCGGCCCCAGCCCCAGCCCCAGCCCTGCCCAAGACATAGTTCCAGCCCTGGCCCCAGCCCTGCCCCCAGCCCAGCCCCGGCCACTGCCCCCAGCCCTGCCCCCAGCCCGGCCCCAGCCCAAGGCCCAGGCTCCATCCCAGTTCTGCCCCAGCCCCAGCCCCAACCCAGCCCCATCCCTGGCCCCAACCTCAGTCCCAGCCCTGCTCCCAGCCTCGGCCCCAGCCCTGCCCCAGGCCCAGCCCAGACCCCAGCCCAGAACCACCCTCAGCCCCAGCCCAGCCCAGCCCCATCCCTGGACCCAGCCCCAGCCCCAGCCTCAGCCCTTCCCCAGCACTGCCCCAGCCCCAGCCTCGGCTCCAGCCCAGCCCCAGCCCCAGCCCAGCCTCAGTCCCTGCCCCAGCCCAGTCCTGGTCCCAGCCTAGCCCCAGCCCTGCCCCAGCCCAAGCCACAGCCCTAGCCCCATCACCATCCCTACCCCCAGACCAGCCCCAGCCAAGCCCCAGCCCTGCCCCAGCCCTGCCCCAGCCTCGGGCCCAGCCCTGTCCCAGCCCCAGCACTAGCCCAGCCCCACCCTCAGCCCAGCCCCAGCCTGGCCCCAGGCCTGTCCGCAGCCCCAGCCCCAGCCCCAGCCCTGCCCAGGCACAGCCCAGCCCCCAGCCCAGCCCCATCCCAATCCCTGCCCCCAGCCCAGACCTCAGCCCAGCCCCATCCCAATGCCTGCCCCCAGCCCAGCCCCAGCCCTGCCCTAGCCCAAGCCCCAGCCCCCAGCCCCAGCCCTGCCCCCAGCCCAGCCCAGCCCCATCCCAATCCCTGCCCCCAGCCCTGCCTCAGGCCCAGCCCTGCCCCAGCCCAGCCCCGGCCCCAACCCAGCCCCGGCCCCAGGCCCAGTCCCCTCCCTGCGCCCAGCCCAGCCCCTGCCCTGCCCCAGCCCTACCCCAGCCCAGTCCCGGTCCCAGCCCAGCCCCAGCCCTGCCCTAACCCAAGCCCTAGCCCCAGCCCCAGCCCCATCCCTGCCCCCAGCCCAGCCCCAGCCCCAGCTGTACCGCAGCCCTGCCCCAGCCTCGGGCCCAGCCCTGTCCCAGCCGAGCCCCACCCTCAGCCCCAGCCCAGCCCCCGCCCTGCCCCAGCCCCAGTCGTGCCCCAGCCCCGGCCCCAGCCCCAGCCCTGGCCCTAGCCCTGTCCCCAGCCCCGTCCCCTACCCCAGCCCTGGCTTCTACCCAGCCCCGGCCCCAGCCCCAGCCCCAGCCCCAGCCCTGCCCCAGTCCCAGCCTCAGCCCCGGCCCCAGCCCCGGCCCCTGCCCAGCCCTAACCTAGCCCTGTCCCAGCCCCAGCCCTAGCCCAGCCCTGCCCTCAGCCCAGCCCCAGCCACAGCCCAGCCCCAGCCCTGGACCCAGCCCTGCCCCAGCCCAGCCCCACCCCCAGCCCTAGCCCTGTCCCCAGCCCCGGCCTGTGCCCCTGCCCCCAGCCCAGCCACAGCCCTGTCCGCAGCCCCAGCCCCAATCCCACCCCAAGCCCCGGCCCCAGCCCAGCCCTAGCCCAGCCCTGCCCCAGCCCCGGCCCCAGCCCTGCCCCAGCTCCGGCCCTAGCCCCACCCCAGCCCAAGCCCCAGACACAGCCACAGCCCCATCCCGGCCCCCAGCCCAGCCCAGCCCCGCCCAGCCCCATCCCCATCCCTGACCCCAACCCCATCCCCAGCCCAGCCCCAGCCCTTCCCCAGCCCCAGCCCCAGCCTCAGCCCTAGCCCAGCCCTAGCCCAGTCCTGCTCCAGCCCAGCCCCCAGCCCCAGCCCTAGCCCCACCCTCGGCCCCAGCCCAGCTCCAGCCCCAGGCCCGGCCCCTGCCCAGCCCTAACCTAGCCCTGCCCCAGCCCAGTAACCAGCCCCAGCCCTGCCCCAGCCCTGCCCTCAACCCAGCGCCAGCCCCAGCCCGACCCCAGCCCGACCCCAGCCCTGCCCCAGCCCCGGCCCCAGCCCTGCCCCAGCTTCAGTCCCAGACCCAGCCCCGGCCCCAGGCCTGCTCCAGCCAGCCCCAGCCCAAGGCCCAGCCTCAAGCCTAGTCCTGCCCCAGCCCTGGCCCCAATCCAGCCCCAGCCCAGCCCCAGCCCTTCCCCAGCCCCAGCCCCAGCCTCGGCCCTAGCCCAGCCCTAGCCCAGCCCTGTCCACCCCAGCCCCAGCCCAGCCCCAGCCCTGCCCTCACCCCAGCCCCAGCCCCAGCCTGACCCCAGCCCTGCCCCAGCCCCGGCCCCAGCCCCAGCCCCAGCCCCAGCCCAGCCCCAGCCCTGGCCCTAGCCCTGTCCCCAGCTCCATCCCCTACCCCAGCCCTGGCTTCTACCCAGCCCCGGCCCCAGCCCAGCCCCAGCCCCAGCCCTAGCCCTGTCCCCAGCCCCGGCCTGTGCCCCTGCCCCCAGCCCAGCCACAGCCCTGTCCGCAGCCCCAGCCCCAATCCCACCCCAAGCCCCGGCCCCAGCCCAGCCCCAGCCCTGGCCCTAGCCCTGTCCCCAGCCCCGTCCCCTACCCCATTCCTGGCTTCTACCCAGCCCCGGCCCCAGCCCCAGCCCCAGCCCCGCGCCAGTCCCAGCCTCAGCCCCGGCCCCAGCCCCGGCCCCTGCCCAGCCCTAACCTAGCTCTGCCCCAGCCCCAGCCCGAGCCCTGCCCCAGCCCCAGCCCTAGCCCAGCCCTGCCCTCAGCCCAGCCCCAGCCACAGCCCAGCCCCAGCCCTGGACCCAGCCCTGCCCCAGCCCAGCCCCACCCCCAGCCACAGCCCTGTCCGCAGCCCCAGCCCCAATCCCACCCCAAGCCCCGGCCCCAGCCCAGCCCTAGCCCAGCCCTGCCCCAGCCCGGCCTCAGCCCTGCCCCAGCTCCGGCCCTAGCCCTGTCCCCAGCCCAGGCCCCTGCCCCAGCCCAAGCCGCAGCCCCAGCCACAGCCCCATCCCGGCCCCCAGCCCAGCCCAGCCCAGCCCCATCCCCATCCCTGACCCCAACTCCATCCCCAGCCCAGCCCCAGCCCTTCCCCAGCCCCAGCCCCAGCCTCGGCCCTAGCCCAGCCCTAGCCCAGGCCTGTCCGCAGCCCAGACCCAGCCCAGCCCCAGCCCCAGTCCTGCCCCAGCCCAGCCCCCAGCCCCAGCCCTAGCCCCACCCTCGGCCCCAGCCCGGCTCCAGCCCCAGCCCCGGCCCCAGACCTGCCCCAGCACTAGCCCCAGCCCTGTCCCTGCCCCAGCCCCAGCCCCACCCCCACCCCCGGCCTCAGCCCCAGCCCCAGCCCTGCCCCAGCCCAGACCAAGCCACAGCCTGGCCCTAGCCCTGTCCCCAGACCCACCCTCGTCCCCAGCCCAGCCCCTGCCCCAGCCCTACCCCAGCCCAGTCCCGGTCCCAGCCCAGGCCCAGCCCTGCTCCAGCCCAATCCCCAGCCCAAGCCCCAGCGCCATCCATTCCCCCAGCCTGGCCCATCCCCATCCCCATCCCTGCCCCCAGCCCGGCCCCAGCCCTGCCCCAGCTCCGACCCTAGCCCTGTCCCCAGCCCCAGTCCTGCCCCAGCCCCAGCCCTGCACCAGTCCCAGCCACAGCCCCGGCCCCAGCCACAGCACAGCCCCCGCCCCATCCCTGCCCCCAGCCCAGCCCCAGCCCCAGCCCAGCCCCAGCTCTGCCCCAGTCCCAGCCCCAGCTCTGCCCCAGTCCCAGCCCCAGCCCCAGCCCCAGCCCTGCACCGAACCCAGCCCCAGCCCAGACCCCAGCCCTGCCCCAGCTCGGGCCCCAGCCCTGTAACCAGCCCCAGTCCTGCTCCAGCCCCGGCCCCAGCCCTAGCCCCAGCCCCAGCCTCAACCTCAGATCCAGCCCTGCTACCAGCCCTGGCCTCAGCCCCAGCCCCAGCCCGGACTCAGCCCTGCCCCAGCCCCAGCCCCAGCCCTGCCCCAGCCCCAGCCCTAGCCCAGCCCTGCTCTCAGCCCAGCCCCAGGCCTGGACCCAGCCCCAGCCCTCCCCCGAACCCAGCCCCAGCCCGGCCCCAGCCCTGTCCCCAGCCCCAGCCCCTGCCCCAGCCCCACCCTGTTGCTGGGGTTTGTTTTGAGCAAGAGGGGACATGGGTCCCAGGAACACCTGTGCAATTCAGGCCTTGAAGAATTCTCTGTTGATAATATAGTGGCGGAGTAGGAGATGTGAGAAAGTGCTGATTGCTTGGTATGCTGAAGTCCAGCTGCCCCTGAGATGGGAGGCAAGCAAGATAAGGAGGAGACGAGATCTGGGAAAGAGAGCAATTAGTCCAGATAGAAGAATTCCACAGAGTTGTGAAAACAATGATGTAACCTTTTAGAGAGCAACCAATAGTATGTTGCCAAGTGGGCATAATTATAGCAAACTGTATATAAGATGTGTCTGATGCTCAATAAAGTTGGAATCCGCTGATCAAATTGGTCGAATAAGCGGCCCCCTTCTTGCAGTAAGTGGCGCTCCAACACGGGACCCTAATGAAGACAAACGTTAGGGTTTAAGAAGTTCTTCGGGACGTGGGAGATTCGCAGTAAGCCGGGAGGCAAGAAGAAGGCCAGCCCGGGATAGCAGTACCGGAGGCTGCAAGAAAAGGGAAGACAGCCTTGAAGCCGAAGAAGCTGTGGAGCCGGAAACTGCTTAAACGAGGACTGTGCGCACAGGTATTAAAGTTTAAATACGGATATGGATAGGCAGGCAGCGTATGATTTATTTAAATGCTTTTTAGAAAAGCGACAGTGTAAGTTAAATTTTACAAAGGAGTTGGTGCCGCTGTTAAGCTATGCAGAAGAGTTAGGATATTTTAAGGACCCAAATGAGGTGTTTGAAAGATTGCAGTGGAAAAAGTTTGGACAAGACTTGTGGCTGCATGGCTTAGATGATGAAAAACGAGCAAAGGAGTGTGGAAAATGGTGGAAGATGGTTATGACAGCATTGGATCAGCATCGTGCTGAGCAAGTGGCAGCTTATCAAGCCAGGGTACGATTAGATCATACGGACCCAAATGGAGCAAGTGTTACACATGCTGGGTTGCCTTTGTCAGAAGAGGTTCAGGATTATTTAAGAAAGGAGAAGGCTGCGTGTGTAAAAGGGCTAGGTGGCAGAGTCGAATTACAATCTGTAACGCAGGACTCTGCTGAGGAGCCTTCCCCGTCTCTTTCAGCTGAGCAAATTGTAGAGGAGAAGAAAGTAGGTGAGGGAGAGGAGACAAACAGGGCGGTAGGTCCTGGAGGTGGTGTTAAAGATCATGCAAGAAAGCACGCAGAGTATTGGCAAAAGGTTGCAGAACACTTAAATGCCGAAGGAAGTCAGGAAGGGTTTAGCCGGCTGGCTGCTTCACATCAAGCTTTTCCAGTAATGTATACACAGGTCCCTGGGGAGCAAAATGTTGTTCAGGCTGATGTAACCCAATTGCCATGGAAATTGTTATCTCAATTAAGACAGACTGAGAGTCAGTTTGGGGTTCAATCTGAACCAGCTAGACAGATGATTGATTTTATTTATATGAACTATAATATGTTACCTAGAGATTCTTATGATGTTATGAAGCTGATCCTAACAGCATCTCAATTTATGACATTTTTGAATGAGTGGGAACACCTAGCTAGACAAGCAGCTGGAGTACAAAGACAGCAAAACGATCCATTATTTGGTGTAACAGTAGATCAGTTGTGTGGAACGGGACAGTATGAGAGACCAGAGTTACAGGCACTTTTACAGCCGCCTGTTTTGCAAGCATCAGCCCAGATAGTAAGGAGAGCTTTTGAAAAGCAGAAGGATGGAAATGCAAATCCTCACTATATGGGAACTAAGCAAGGTAGACAGGAACCTCTTGGTGAATTTGTAGATAAGTTGCTTGCCGCACTTAGAGCAGCAAGCGTAGGAGAAGGTATCCGAGAGGCAATTTTAAGGCAGTGTTTAATGCAGAATGGGAACCAGCAGACGCAGCAGCTTATTACATCAGCAGATCCTAGATGGACGGTAGCCGAATTGTTGCAGAGGGCTCAGGACTTGCCAAGCAATCCGATGGCCATGTTGACGGAGGTGATTGATAAGGGATTACAAAACCAGGCTGAGGTGTTGTCAATGACAATGACAAAACAGCTTGAGCATAGTCAACAGGTTATGGCAGCCTTAGTACCTTTGCGCACAAACTCGAAAGGGCAAGGCCGACCCTATAAGCAGTCATCAGGCGAAATACAGTGTCATCGAAAAGCGTAAGGCGGAGATATCGTCTAAAGTAATGCCTGGACTTTTGGCCCATAGATCCGCTTTAGGGCATTTCCCTAGCGGAGATAGTTATTTTGATGAAGCTTGTTGGAGAGAATACAGGAACAAGTTGTGGGACTTGGTTATAGGTGGTGATAAAACTGCTATAAAGCTGCAAAAGTCGTGGCGAGAATGCATGAACTGTGTTAAAACCTACGAACTGAAACAGCGAATGGCTGCTGCAGTTAGAGCAACTTTGTCAGGACGAGACGCAGCGCCAGGTGTATCTGAGTTGCAGCTGAAAGATGTGTCTGAGAACTGTTGACCGATCGACTGGGGCCGCCCCCGATACATCTTGCGGCGACCACACCGCGTTTACTAGCCGTCACCACTGCCGTTTGCACACAGCGGGGAAAAAGCCGGAAAAAGGCAGCTCAGTGTGTTCGACCCCCTTTTTATCAACACCTTCCTCTGACATCACCAGCGACGGCTCGGATTCGGAAGACAATACCGGCAGCGAGGAATTCAAACAGCGCCGACTTTGCTTTACGGCCCCTCTTAGAAAAAAATGGAGCGCTTGGAGGCTCGCGGTTACAGTGTTCCTGCCACCGCTCTCCTCCCGCGAGCCCTGCCGGCCCCCGCGGATACCGACGGCTCCGACCAAGGCGGTACCGGCTGACGCACCACCGACACCGACAACGCCGACAGTAGCAGCGGAGCAGCTGCCACGGCAGCAGCCCCCACCCCTTTCCCCCCGCAGCGGCTTTAGCCGCACTACTCTGTTTTGATTTAAAGCAACAGTACTCATTTTGTCATTTCTGATTGTAACGTCTTTCAGAGATTTGTTATATAGAGTTTTGTTAAGTTTTTCTAATAAGCATAATGAATAAGTAAGCATTTGGTATTTATAAGTACTTAGTACATAGTAATTGCAGTAAGGTGTATGCACTTAGTTAAGAGTTCAAATTGTAAGATTTTCTTTTGGTTCGAACCTTCTTAGTTGTCTGCCTAGGCATTTCAAAGGAGCTCCATGTAATATAGTTAAGGAATGTATAAACAGGTTTTAATTTTGGAAAGTGTTTTTTAGTTAATGTAACAATTTTATTTCTTTTTAGACACTGATTTGATGGATTAATTTTAACATAGTTTTTTAAGGTTTTAAGGATTTTTTGGTATTAGCATAAGTTAAGGTTTGTAGTAAATAGGTATTAATTTTAACAACTATTCCTTCACTAATGTGCAGAAGAACCAAGACTGAGAGGAAACAGCATTTCCCATGAAGTCGAACATCGATCACAATAACTGTTATGATAATATGGGGTCAAAAGCATCAATCAAAAAAAATATTTTGTCCTGAATGCTGAATTTGAAAATAGGCAGTTTGGGCTGGTAAATACAGAAAACCTATTTTGTGGTGAGAAAAAGAATTTCAATCCCCATGGAAAATTATTGAAAGGGATTGGCATAAGTGGGAAATAAAGACTAGAGAAATTTTCGTTGGGAAATATCAGGAATAATTAAAAGGATTAGTAAAAGGAAAAGTAAGAGACATAAGATTTTGAAGGCAGAGGAATTGAAATAACAAAAGCACAATGGGAAATGGTAAACAAACTAACCAAGGAAGTAGAGAAGAGACTCCAAATGGAATTTTGAAGTGGGTTAAGGAGTTAAAAAATCTGTAGGGCTCCTGAAGAATGTAACTGCTGCCGAGAAGAAAATACACCCGGCTGCTGGTTGCACCCCAGCAGGCTGAGGAGGCAGAGTTCACATATACTGCTGGAGCCTAATTTTGATCCTAACCCTATTTGTACATAAGTAGTCCAATCGAAATCAAAAACCACGTTCCCATGTGTGGAATCTTGATCAGACCGGAGAGAAAAGACTTGAACTTGAAAAAGCAATGGTAAATTTTTCTGCTACAGTTGAAATCATGGTAAATGCAAGCACAGATGCAATAAAAGTGCAGCAAATTGAAATCAATAATCTCTCGAAAATATGTACTCCGAATAGATTAGCTTTGGATTTTCTATATGTTAAGGAAGGGGGTGTATGTGTAGTCATAAATGTAAGTTGTTGTAGTTATGTTAATCTAGAGAAACGAGTGGAAACAGATTTACAGGCGATTGTAAACCACAATCAGATATTACATCAGATTTCTTTAGATGATACTTCTTCTGGATTTAAAGAAATATGGGATAAGTTAACTTTCTGGTTACCAAACCTAAATTGGCTTAAACATTTGTTTGTAATATTGTTGGAATAATTGTAATATTGCTATGCATAATACTCTGCAATTGTTGTTACAAAATACTAAGACCTTTAAGTAAGATTGCTCATGTCAATGAGTTACAAGTAGAGAATTATGATCAGAATGTGATCAGAACAGATGAACTTAATTATGATCCAATTAAGAAGGTTCTGAAATATCTGGAAATTTTAACACAAATCAATGGTGACAAAAAAAAAAAAAAAAAGGGGGGGGGAATTGTGATGAATATACTGGTGATTTGTGTTAAAATTGTAAGACTTAGAGTGCACTGGGATTAAGGGTCAGGATCTTGTGAGGCCTGTTTAGAGGGTAAAGAGAAAGAAACCTATCTTGCAGACTTGCAAGGGCACTGTCTGGTTAATTGGAGACACCACGGCTGAGAAGGAGCTGTCTTAAAGATAAACATTCAGAACTGGGAATTTGTTTTCTTCAGATAAGAAGCCTGCACAATTGAGCATGTGTGAAAGTGGATGCTCTGACCCTTACCACATTGAATGTAGGGAGAAGGGATTTATATGTTATCTCACCAGTTCGCTATAATTTTACACACCTAGAGGGAAAATCAAAATTCATAACAACACAACATGCATTTTCATTTTCGATTGAAAACATCAACAAATGGTACCAATAAGAGATCAGTATTACTAGGATGAGCAAAAACGCATTATTATGGGTAATTTTTATATTGGGCAAGGCAGTGAAGCTCTTTTGCTCTTGCTGATTGCCTGCAAGTTTTCTGTCTGTGAAGCTAGAGCCTGGCCAGATCTACCTTTACAGATTAAAGAAATCTTGCTACCATTAAACAAATTATGATTTTTGACCATCCTAGAGAAAATAAAGGTGCAACATAACAGGTAATAATGAATTGATTGAACTTTTTCAGACGTGTCTGATAGGGATACCCAGACTTAATGTTAATATGTTTGTTAATTATAGTAGTAAGTTTTAAGGTTCTTAGGTATCATTGTACTCATTTCGATTATTGTTAAACTTGTTTATAATTGTAATATGCAAAGTGTTCAAAGAATAACTTCCAAGGCCTTACTTGCACAAAAGAAAAACGGGGGAATTGTTGTCGGGCAAGAGGGGACATGGGTCCCAGGAACACCTGTGCAATTCAGGCCTTGAAGAATTCTCTGTTGATAATATAGTGGCGGAGTGGGAGATGTGAGAAAGTGCTGATTGCTTGGTATGCTGAAACCCAGCTGCCCCTGAGATGGGAGGCAAGCAAGATAAGGAGGAGGCGAGATCTGGGAAAGAGAGCAATTAGGCCGGATAGAAGAATTCCAGAGAGTTGTGAAAACAATGATGTAACCTTTTAGAAAGCAACCAATAGTATGTTGCCAAGTGGGCATAATTATAGCAAACTGTATATAAGATGTGTCTGATGCTCAATAAAGTGGAATCCGCTGATCAAATTGGTCGTTAAAGCGGCCCCCTTCTTGCAGTACAGCCCCAGCCCCAGTCCTGCCCCAGCCCTGCCCCAGCCCCGGCCCCAGCCCTGCCCCAGCCCAGCCCCAGCCACAGCCCAGCCACAGCCCTGGACCCAGCCCCCAGAACCAGCCCCAGCCCCAGCCCCCGGCCACAGCCCAGACCACAGCCCTAGTCCCAGCCCTGCCCCAGCACTACCCCAGGCCAGATCCCAGCCCAGCCCCACCCTCGGCCCCAGCCCAGCCCCAGCCCCAGCCCCAGCCCTGCCCCAGCCACAGCCCAGCCCCAGCCCTGGACCCAGCCCCAGCCCCAGCCCCGGCCTCAGGCTCAGCTCCAGCCCAGCCCCAGCCCCAGCCCCAGCCCAGCCCCAGCCCAGGCCCCAGGCCCAGCCCCAGCCCCATCCCAGCCCCCAGCCCTAGTCCCAGCCCAGCCCCTGCCCTACCCCAGCCCAGTCCCAGTCCCAGCCCAGCCCCAGCCCTGCCCCCAGCCCAGCCCCACCCCATGGCCCAGCCTCCAGCCTAGCCCTGCCCCAGCCCCGGCCCCAATCCAGCCCCAGCCCCAGCCCCAAACTCAGTCCCTGCACTTCTCCCAGCCCCGGCCCTAGCCCCGGCCCCAGCCCTACCCCAGCCCTGCCCCAGCCTCGGGCCCAGCCCTGGACCCAGTCCCAGCCCCAGCCCTGTCCCAGTCCCCAACCCAGCCCCAGACCCAGCCCCAGCCTTGGCTCCAGCCCTGCCCCAGCCCAGCCCCAGTTACAGCTCAGCCCCAGTCCTGGACCCAGCCCCAGTCCCAGCCCCGGCCCCAGGCTCGGCTCCAGCCCAGCCCCAGCCCCAGCCCCAGGCCAGCCCAGCCCCAGCCCCAGCTCCAGCCCAGGCCCAGCCCAGGCCCCAGGCCCAGCCCCAGCCCCATCCCTGCCCCCAGCCCAGCCCCAGCCCCAGCCTAGCCCCAGCCCTGCCCCAGCCCCAGTCCCAGCCCCGGCCCCAGGCTCGGCTCCAGCCCAGCCCCAGCCCCAGCCCCAGCCCAGCCCCAGCCCCGGCTCCAGCCCAGCCCCAGCCCCGGCCCCAGCCCCGGCCCCAGCCCCGGCCCCAGCCCAGCCTCCAGCCCCAGCCCCAGCCTGGGCACCAGCCCAGCGCTAGCCCAGACCTGCCCCCAGCCCATGCCCAGCCCTGCCCCAAGCCCAGCCCTAGCCCAGCCCAGCCCTCAGCCCAGCCCCAGCCCGGCCCCAGCCCCAGTCCTGCCCCAGCCCTGCCCTCACCCCAGCCCCAACCCAAGCCCCACCTCTGTCCCCAGCCACAGCCACAGCCCAGCCCCAGCCGTGGACCCAGTCCCAGCCCCACCCCTGTCCCAGTCCCAGCCCGAACCCCAGCCCTAGTCCCAGCACTGCCCCTGCCCTACCCCAGCCCAGTCCCAGTCCCAGCACAGCCCCAGCCCTGCCCTAGGCCCAGCCCTAGCCCAGCCCTGCCCTCAGCCCTACCCCAGCCCTACCCCAGCCCCAGCCCCAGCCCTGCCCCAGCCCTACCCCATCCCTGCCCCCAGCCCAGCCCCAGCCTAGCCCCAGCTCTGACCCAGCCCCAGCCCCAGCCCCATCCCTGCCCCCAGCCCAGCCCCAGTCCCAGCCCTGCCCCCAGTCCAGCCCCAGCCTAGCCCCAGCCCTGACCCAGCCCCAGCCCCAGCCCCATCCCTGCCCCCAGCCCAGCCCCAGTCCCAGCCCTGCCCCAGCCCCAGCCCCAGCCTCGGCCCTGCCCCAGCCCAGCCCCAGTGACAGCCCAGCCCCAGCCCTGGACCCAGCCCCAGCCCCAGCCCCAGCCCAGCCCCAGCCCCAGCCCCAGCCCTGCCCCAGCCCAGACCCTGCCACAGCCCAGCCCCAGCCGCGGACCCAGCCCCAGTGCCAGCCCCACCCCTTGCCTCAGCCCTGGCCCCAGCCCAGCCCCAGCCCCAGCCTAGCCCCAGCCCTGCCCCAGCCCCAGCCCCAGCCCCAGCCCTGGACCCAGCCCCAGCCCCAGCCCCGGCCCCAGGCTTGGCTCCAGCCCAGCCCCAGCCCCAGCCCCAGCCCCGGCCCCAGGCTTGGCTCCAGCCCAGCCCCAGCCCCAGCCCTGCTCCCAGCCCCAGCCCCAGCCCTGCCCAAGACTTGGTTCCAGCCCCGGCCCCAGCCCCAGCCCCAGCCCTGAACCCAACCCCAGCCCTGCCCGAGCCCCAGTCCTGCCCCAGCCCAGCCCCAATCCTAAGCCCTGCCCCAGCCCTGCCCTCACCCCAGCCCCAACCCAAGCCCGTGCTCTGTCCCCAGCCCCAGCCCCGGCCCCAGCCCCAGCCCCAGCCCTGCCCAAGACTTGGTTCCAGCCCCGGCCCCAGCCCTGCCCCAGTCCTGGCCCCAGTCCTGTCCCCAGCCCCAGCCACAGCCCTGCCCCAGCCCTGTCCCAGTCCTCGCCCCAGCCCCAGCCCCAGCCCAGCCCCAACCCTGCCCCAGCCCCAGCCCCAGGCCCGGCCCCAGCCCTGCCCCAGCCCTGGCTCCTTCCCCAGCCCCAGGCCTGCCCAAGCCTTGGTTCCAGCCCCCGGCCCCAGCCCTGCCCCAGCCCCAGCCCAGCCCTTCCCCTGCCCCCAACCCGGCCCCAATCCCCAGCCCTGCCCCAGCCCTGTCCTCACCCAAGCCCCAACCCCAGCCCCAGCCCTGTCCCCAGCCCCAGCCCTGGACCCAGTCCCAGCCCCAGCCCAAGCCCTGCCCAAGACTTGGTTCCAGCCCCGGCGCCAGCTCAGCCCCCAGCCCAGCCTCCAGCCCCTGCCCCAGCCCCGGCCCCAGCCCTGTCCCCAACCCCAGCCCTGCCCCAGGCCCAGCCCCAGCCCCAGCCCTGCCCAAGACTTGGTTCCAGCCCCAGCCCCATCCCGGCCCCAGCCCAAGGCCCAGCCTCAAGTCTAGTCCTACCCCAGCCCCGGCCCCAATCCAGCCCCAGCCCTACCCCTGCCCCAGCCCCGGCCCCAGCCCTGTCCCCAGCCCAGCCCCAGCCCTGCTCCAGTCCCAGCCACAGCCCTGGCCCCAGCCACAGCCCAGCCCCCGCCCCAGCCCTGTCCCCAGCCCCAGCCCCAGTCCCAGCCCCAGCCCTAGCATCGGCCCCAGCCCAGCCCTAGCCCAGCCCTGCCCTCAGGCCAGCCCCAGCCCTGGACCCAGCCTCAGCCCTGCCCCTGCCCCAGCCCCAGCCCTGCCCCAGTCCCAGCCACAGCCCCGGCCACAGCCACAGCCCAGCCCCAGCCCTGGACCCAGTCCCAGCCCCAGACTTGTCCCAGTCCTCACCTAAGCCCCAGCCCCAGTCCTGCCCCATCCCAGCCCCCATCCCCAACCCTGCCCCAGCCCTGCCCTCAGACCTGCCCCAGCCCTGCCCCAGTCCCAGCCACAGCCACGGCCTCAGCCCTACCCCAGCCCTGCCCTCAGCCCAACCCCCGCCCTATCCCTGCCCGCAGGCCAGCCCCAGCCCTGTTCCCAGCCCCAGCCCTGCCCCGAACCCAGCATCATCCCAGCCCCAGCCCTGCCCGCACCCCAGCCTCAACCCCAGACCCAGCCCTGTCCCCAGCCCCAGCCACAGCCCCGGCCCCGCCCAGCCACAGCCCTAGTCCTGCCCCAGCCCGGCCCCAGCCCTGCCCCAGCCCAAGCCCCAGATCCAGACCCAGCCCCAGCCCCATCCCTGCCCCGAGCCCAGCCCAACCCCATCCCCATCCCTTCCCCCAGCACAGCCCCAGCCCCAGCCCAGCCCCAGCCCTGCTCCTAGCCCCGGCCCCAGACCCAGCCCCAACCCTACCCCAGCCCTGCCCCAGCCTCGGGCCCAGCCCTGTCCCAGGCCCAGCCCAGACCCCAGCCCAGCCTCAGCCCTGGCCCCAGCCCTGCCCCATCCCGAGCCCTAGCCTGTCCCTGCCCTCAGCCCGGCCCCAGCCCTGCCCTCAGCCCAGTCCCAGCCCAGCCCCAGCCCCAGCCCTCAGCCCGGCCCCAGTCTTGTCCCAGCCCCGGCCTCAGCCCCAGCCCTGGACCCAGCCCCAGCCCAAGGCCCAGCCTCCAGCCTAGCTCTGTCCCAGCCGCGTCCCCACCCCAGCCCCAGACTCAGACCCAACCTCAGTCCCAGCCCTGCTCCCAGCCCCAGCCCCAGCCCTGCCCCAGCCCTACCCCAGCCCAGCCCTGGTCCCAGCCCAGCCCCAGCCCTGCCCCAGCCCAAGCTCCAGCCCCATCCCTGCCCCCATCCCAGCCCCAGCCGCAGCCCAGCCCCAGCCCGGCCCCAGCCCGAGCCCCAGCCCCGGCCCCAGCACAGCGCTAGCCCAGTCCTGCCCCCAGCCCTGCCCCAGCCCAAACCCCAGCCACAGCCCAGACCCAGCCCTGCCCCAGCCCCAACCCAGCCCAGTTCTGGTCCCAGCCCAGCCCCAGCCCTGCCCCAGACCCAGACCCAGATCCAGACCCAGTCCCAGACCCATCCCTGCCCCCAGCCCAGCCCAGACCCATCCCCATCCTTTCCCGCAGCACAGCCCCAGCCCAAGCCCAGCACCAGCCCTGCTCCTAGCCCCGGCCCCAGACCCGGCCCCAACCCTACCCCAGCCCTGCCCCAGCCTCGGGCCCAGCCCTGTCCCAGGCCCAGCCCAGACCCCAGCCCAGCCTCAGCCCCGGCCCCAGCCCTGCCCCATCCCCAGCCCTAGCCTGTCCCTGCCCTCAGCCCGGCCCCAGCCCTGCCCTCAACCCTACCCCAGCCCAGCCCCAGCCCCAGCCCTAGCCCGGCCCCAGCCCTGCCCCAGCCCAGCCCCAGCCACAGCCCAGCCCCAGCCCTGGACCCAGCCCAGCCCAGCCCCATCCCCATCCCTTCCCCCAGCACAGCCCCAGCCCCAGCCCAGCCCCAGCCCCGACCCCAGTCTGGCGCAAGCCCTGTCCCAGCCCTGCACTGACCCCAGCCCCAGCCCAGCCCAAACCCCAGCCCCAGTTCTGCCCAAGCCCTGCCCCCATCCCTGCCCCTGCCCAGCCCCAGCCACAGCCCTGCCCCCAGCCCAGCCACGGCCCCAACCCAGCCCCAGCCCCAGCCCCGGCCCCAACCTCAGTCCCAGCCCTGCTCCCAGCCCCAGCCCCAGCCCCAGCCCTGCCCCAGCCCTACCCCAGCCCAGCCCTGGTCCCAGCCCAGCCCCAGCCCTGCCCCAGCCCAGCCCCAGCCCCAGCCCAGCCCCAGCCCGGCCCCAGCCCGAGCCCCAGCCCCGGACCCAGCACAGCGCTAGCCCAGTCCTGCCCTCAGCCCTGCCCCAGCCCAAACCCCAGCCACAGCCCAGACCCAGCCCTGCCCCAGCCACAACCCAGCCCAGTCCTGGTCCCAGCCCAGCCCCAGCCCTGCCCCAGACCCAGACCCAGATCCAGACCCAGTCCCAGACCCATCCCTGCCCCCAGCCCAGCCCAGACCCATCCCCATCCCTTCCCCCAGCACAGCCCCAGCCCCAGCCCAGCACCAGCCCTGCTCCTAGCCCCGGCCCCAGACCCGGCCCCAACCCTACCCCAGCCCTGCCCCAGCCTCGGGCCCAGCCCTGTCCCAGGCCCAGCCCAGACCCCAGCCCAGCCTCAGCCCCGACCCCAGCCCTGCCCATCCCCAGCCCTAGCCTGTCCCTGCCCTCAGCCCGGCCCCAGCCCTGCCCTCAGCCCAGTCCCAGCCCAGCCCCAGCCCCAGCCCTAGCCCGGCAGCAGCCCTGCCCCAGCCCAGCCCCAGCCACAGCCCAGCCCCAGCCCTGGACCCAGCCCAGCCCAGCCCCATCCCCATCCTTTCCCCCAGCACAGCCCCAGCCCCAGCCCAGACCCCAGCCCAGCCCCAGCCACAGCCCAGCCACAGCCCTGGACCCAGCCCAGCCCAGCCCCATCCCCATCCCTTCCCCCAGCACAGCCCCAGCCCCAGCCCTGCCCCAGCCCTGGCCCAGCCTCCAGCCCCGGCCCAGCCTCCAGCCCCTAGCTCAGCCCCAGCTCATCCTCACCCAGCCCCAGCCCCAGCCCTGCCCCCAGCTCTAGCCCAGCCCCCAACCCAGCCCTAGGCCAGCCCTGCCCTCAGCCCAGCCCCAGCCCAGCCCCAGGCCCAGTCCTGCCCCAGCTCTGCCCTCACCCCAGCCCCAGCCCCAACCCGGCCCCAGCCCTGCCCCAGCCCAAGTCCTGCCCCAGGCCCGGCCCCAACCCCAGCCCCAGCCCAGCCCAAGACTGGGTTCCAGCCCCAGCCCCGGCCCAGACCCCAGCCCACCCTCAGCCCCGGCCCCAGCCCTGCCCCAGCCCCAGCCCTAGCCCAGCCCTGCTCTCAGTCCAGCCCCAGCCCAGACCCCAGCCCACCCTCAGCCCCGGCCCCAGCCCTGCCCCAGCCCCAGCCCTAGCCCAGCCCTGCTCTCAGCCCAGCCCCAGCCAGGCCCCAGCCCTGTCCGCAGCCCTAGCCCCAGCCCCAGCCCTACCTCAGTCCTCGCCCCAGCCCAGTCCTGGTCCCAGCCCAGCCCCAGCCCTGCCCCAGCCCCAGCCCTACCCCAGCCCAGCCCCAGCCCCTGCCCTACCCCAGCCCTGCCCCAGCAACCAGGCCCAGTCCTGCCCTAGGCCCAGCCCAGACCCCAGCCCAGTCCCACCCTCAGCCCCAGCCCAGCCCCAGCCCCAGCCCTGGACCCAGCCCCGGACCCAGCCCCAACCCGGACCCAGCCCCGGCCCCAGCCCAGCCCCAGCCCCACCCTCGGCCCCAGCCCAGCCCCAGCCCCTGCCCTGGACCCAGCCCCAGCCCCATCTCCAGCCCTGCCCCAGCCCTTCCCTCAGCCCTGCCCCAGCCCAGCCCCAGCCACAGCCCAGCCACAGCCCTGGACCCAGCCCCAGCGCCAGCCCCACCCCCGGCCCCAGCCCCGGACCCAGCCCCAGCGCCAGCCCCACCCCCGGCCCCAGCCCCGGCCCCAGCCCAGCCCCATCTCCACCCTCGGCCCCAGCCCAGACCCCAGCCCTAGCCCTGGACCCAGACCCAGCCCTAGCCCCAGCCCTGCCCAAGACTTGGTTCCAGCCCCAGTCCCAGCCCTTCCCCCAGCCCTGCTCTAGCCCAAGGCCCAGCCTCTAGCCTAGTCCTGCCCCAGGCCCGTCCCAAACCCAGCCCCCGCCCCGGCCCCAGCCCTGCACCGAACCCAGCCCCAGCCCGGCTCCACCCTGCCCCAGCATTGCCCCAGCACCAGACCTGCCCCAGCCCAGCCCCACTCTCAGCCCCAGCCCAGCCCCAGCCCCAGCCGTGCCCCAGGCCAGCCCCAGCCAAAGCCCAGCCACAGCCCTGGACCCAGCCCCAGCCCCGGATGCAGCCCCAGCCCCAGCCCAAGCCCCAGCCCCATCCCTGCCCCCATCCCAGCCCCAGCCCCAGCCCAGCCCCAGCCCGGCCCCAGCCCGAGCCCCAGCCCCGGCCCCAGCACAGCGCTAGCCCAGTCCTGCCCCCAGCCCTGCCCCAGCCCAAACCCCAGCCACAGCCCAGACCCAGCCCTGCCCCAGCCCCAACCCAGCCCAGTCCTGGTCCCAGCCCAGCCCCAGCCCTGCCCCAGACCCAGACCCAGATCCAGACCCAGTCCCAGACCCATCCCTGCCCCCAGCCCAGCCCAGACCCATCCCCATCCCTTCCCCCAGCACAGCCCCAGCCCCAGCCCAGCACCAGCCCTGCTCCTAGCCCCGGGCCCAGACCCGGCCCCAACCCTACCCCAGCCCTGCCCCAGCCTCGGGCCCAGCCCTGTCCCAGGCCCAGCCCTAGCCTGTCCCTGCCCTCAGCCCGGCCCCAGCCCTGCCCTCAGCCCAGTCCCAGCCCAGCCCCGGCCCCAGCCCTAGCCCGGCAGCAGCCCTGCCCCAGCCCAGCCCCAGCCACAGCCCAGCCCCAGCCCTGGACCACGCCCAGCCCAGCCCCATCCCCATCCCTTCCCCCAGCACAGCCCCAGCCCCAGCCCAGCCCCAGCCCCGACCCCAGTCTGGCGCAAGCCCTGTCACAGCCCTGCACTGACCCCAGCCCCAGCCCAGCCCAAACCCCAGCCCCAGTTCTGCCCAAGCCCTGCCCCCATACCTGCCCCTGCCCAGCCCCAGCCACAGCCCTGCCCCCAGCCCAGCCATGGCCCCAACCCAGCCCCAGCCCCAGCCCCGGCCCCAACCTTAGTCCCAGCCCTGCTCCCAGCCCCGGCCCCAGCCCTGGCTCCAGCCCTACCCCAGCCCTGCCCCAGCCTCGCGCCCAGCCCTGTCCCAGCCCCAGCCCAGACCCCAGCCCACCCTCAGCCCCGGCCCCAGCCCTGCCCCAGCCCCAGCCCTAGCCCAGCCCTGCTCTCAGCCCAGCCCCAGCCAGGCCCCAGCCCTGTCCGCAGCCCTAGCCCCAGCCCCACCCTCATCCCCAGGCCCAGCCCAGCCCCCAGCCCAGCCGCACCCTCAGCTCCAGCCCAGCCCCAGCCCCAGCCCTGCCCCAGTCCACGCCCCAGCCCAGTCCTGGTCCCAGCCTAGCCCCAGCCCTGCCCCAGCCCAGTCCCAGACCCAGCCCGGCCCCAGCACTACCCCAGCCCCTGCCCCAGCCCTGTCCCCAACCCTACCCCAGCCCTGCCCCAGCCTCGGGCCCAGCCCTGCCCCAGGCCCAGCCATGGCCCCAACCCAGCCCCAGCCCCAGCCCCGGCCCCAACCTCAGTCCCAGCCTTGCCCCCAGCCCAGCCCACCCCCGTCCCCATCCCTGTGCCCAGCCCAGCCCCAGCCCCAGACCTGCCCCAGCCCTGCCCCAGCCCTGACCCAGCCTCCAGCCCCTAGCCCAGCCCCAGCTCATCCTCACCCAGCCCCAGCCCCAGCCCTGCCCCAGCTCTAGCCCAGCCCCCAACCCAGGCCTAGGCCAGCCCTGCCCTCAGCCCAGCCCCAGCCCAGCCCCAGGCCCAGTCCTGCCCCAGCCCAGCCCCCATCCCCAGTCCTGCCCCAGCCCTGCCCTCACCCCAGCCCCAGCCCCAGCCCCAGCCCCAGCCCCAGCCCTGCCCCAGCCCAAGTCCTGCCCCAGGCCCGGCCCCAACCCCAGCCCCAGCCCAGCCCAAGACTGGGTTCCAGCCCCAGCCCCGGCCCCAACCCAGCCCCAGCCCTGGCCCCAACCTTAGTCCCAGCCCTGCTCCCAGCCCCGGCCCCAGCCCTGGCTCCAGCCCTACCCCAGCCCTGCCCCAGCCTCGCGCCCAGCCCTGTCCCAGCCCCAGCCCAGACCCCTGCCCACCCTCAGCCCCGGCCCCAGCCCTGCCCCAGCCCCAGCCCTAGCCCAGCCCTGCTCTCAGCCCAGCTCCAGCCAGGCCCCAGCCCTGTCCGCAGCCCTAGCCCCAGCCCCACCCTCATCCCCAGGCCCAGCCCAGCCCCCAGCCCAGCCGCACCCTCAGCTCCAGCCCAGCCCCAGCCCCAGCCCTGCCCCAGTCCACGCCCCAGCCCAGTCCTGGTCCCAGCCTAGCCCCAGCCCTGCCCCAGCCCAGTCCCAGACCCAGCCCGGCCCCAGCACTACCCCAGCCCCTGCCCCAGCCCTGTCCCCAACCCTACCCCAGCCCTGCCCCAGCCTCGGGCCCAGCCCTGCCCCAGGCCCAGCCCAGACCCCAGCCCAGCCAAAGCCCCGGCCCCAGCCCTGCCCCATCCCCAGCCCTAGCCTGTCCCTGCCCTCAGCCCGGCCCCAGCCCTGCCCCAGCCCAGCCCCAACCACAGCCCAGCCCCAGCCCTGGACCCAGCCCAGCCCAGCCCCATCCCCATCCCTTCCCCCAGCACAGCCCCAGCCCCAGCCCAGCCCCAGCCCCGACCCCAGTCTGGCGCAAGCCCTGTCCCAGCCCTGCACTGACCCCAGCCCCAGCCCAGCCCAAACCCCAGCCCCAGTTCTGCCCAAGCCCTGCCCCCATCCCTGCCCCTGCCCAGCCCCAGCCACAGCCCTGCCCCCAGCCCAGCCATGGCCCCAACCCAGCCCCAGCCCCAGCCCCGGCCCCAACCTCAGTCCCAGCCTTGCCCCCAGCCCAGCCCATCCCCGTCCCCATCCCTGCGCCCAGCCCAGCCCCAGCCCCAGACCTGCCCCAGCCCTGCCCCAGCCCTAGCCCAGCCTCCAGCCCCTAGCCCAGCCCCAGCTCATCCTCACCCAGCCCCAGCCCCAGCCCTGCCCCCAGCTCTAGCCCAGCCCCCAACCCAGCCCTAGGCCAGCCCTGCCCTCAGCCCAGCCCCAGCCCAGCCCCAGGCCCAGTCCTGCCCCAGCCCAGCCCCCATCCCCAGTCCTGCCCCAGCCCTGCCCTCACCCCAGCCCCAGCCCCAGCCCCGGCCCCAGCCCTGGCCCAGCCCAAGTCCTGCCCCAGGCCCGGCCCCAACCCCAGCCCCAGCCCAGCCCAATACTGGGTTCCAGCCCCAGCCCCGGCCCCAACCCAGCCCCATCCCTGGCCCCAACCTTAGTCCCAGCCCTGCTCCCAGCCCCGGCCCCAGCCCTGGCTCCAGCCCTACCCCAGCCCTGCCCCAGCCTCGCGCCCAGCCCTGTCCCAGCCCCAGCCCAGACCCCTGCCCACCCTCAGCCCCGGCCCCAGCCCTGCCCCAGCCCCAGCCCTAGCCCAGCCCTGCTCTCAGCCCAGCCCCAGCCAGGCCCCAGCCCTGTCCGCAGCCCTAGCCCCAGCCCCACCCTCATCCCCAGGCCCAGCCCAGCCCCCAGCCCAGCCCCACCCTCAGCTCCAGCCCAGCCCCAGCCCCAGCCCTGCCCCAGTCCCCGCCCCAGCCCAGTCCTGGTCCCAGCCTAGCCCCAGCCCTGCCCCAGCCCAGTCCCAGACCCAGCCCGGCCCCAGCACTACCCCAGCCCCTGCCCCAGCCCTGTCCCCAACCCTACCCCAGCCCTGCCCCAGCCTCGGGCCCAGCCCTGTCCCAGGCCCAGCCCAGACCCCAGCCCAGCCCCAGCCCCGGCCCCAGCCCTGCCCCATCCCCAGCCCTAGCCTGTCCCTGCCCTCAGCCCGGCCCCAGCCCTGCCCCAGCCCAGCCCCAACCACAGCCCAGCCCCAGCCCTGGACCCAGCCCAGCCCAGCCCCATCCCCATCCCTTCCCCCAGCACAGCCCCAGCCCCAGCCCCAGCCCAGCCCCAGCCCCGACCCCAGTCTGGCGCAAGCCCTGTCCCAGCCCTGCACTGACCCCAGCCCCAGCCCAGCCCAAACCCCAGCCCCAGTTCTGCCCAAGCCCTGCCCCCATCCCTGCCCCTGCCCAGCCCCAGCCACAGCCCTGCCCCCAGCCCAGCCACGGCCTCAACCCAGCCCCAGCCCCGGCCCCAACCTCAGTCCCAGCCTTGCCCCCAGCCCAGCCCACCCCCGTCCCCATCCCTGTGCCCAGCCCAGCCCCAGCCCCAGCCCTGCCCCAGCCCTGCCCCAGCCCTAGCCCAGCCTCCAGCCCCTAGCCAAGCCTCAGCCCCAGCCCTGCCCCCAGCTCTAGCCCAGCCCCCAACCCAGCCCTAGGCCAGCCCTGCGCTCAGCCCAGCCCCAGCCCAGCCCCCATCCCCAGTCCTGCCCCAGCCCTGCCCTCACCCCAGCCCCAGCCCCAGCCCCGGCCCCAGCCCTGCCCCAGCCCAAGTCCTGCCCCAGGCCCGGCCCCAACCCCAGCCCCAGCCCAGCCCAAGACTGGGTTCCAGCCCCAGCCCCGGCCCCAACCCAGCCCCAGCCCTGGCCCCAACCTTAGTCCCAGCCCTGCTCCCAGCCCCGGCCCCAGCCCTGGCTCCAGCCCTACCCCAGCCCTGCCCCAGCCTCGCGCCCAGCCCTGTCCCAGCCCCAGCCCAGACCCCAGCCCACCCTCAGCCCTGGCCCCAGCCCTGCCCCAGCCCCAGCCCTAGCCCAGCCCTGCTCTCAGCCCAGCCCCAGCCAGGCCCCAGCCCTGTCCGCAGCCCTAGCCCCAGCCCCACCCTCAGCTCCAGCCCAGCCCCAGCCCCAGACCTACCTCAGTCCCCGCCCCAGCCCAGTCCTGGTCCCAGCCCAGCCCCAGCCCTGCCCCAGCCCCAGCCCTACCCTAGCCCTGCAACAGCCCCAGCCCTGCCCCAGCCCTGCCCCAGCCCCAGCCCAGCCTCCAGCCCCTAGCCCAGCCCCAGCTCAGCCCCACCCAGCCCCAGCCCCAGCCCTGGCCCCATCTCTGGCCCAGCCCCCAACCCAGCCTCAGCCCCATCCCTGCCCCCAGCCCTGGCCCCAGCCCTTACCCTACCCCAGCCGTGCCCCAGCAACCGGGCCCAGCCCTGCCCTAGGCCCAGCCCAGACCCCAGCCCAGCCCCACCCTCGGCCCCAGCCCAGCCCCAGCCCCAGTCCAGACTCCAGCCCAAACCTGCCCCAGCCCCCAGCCCAGCCCCATATCAGCCCCACGCGAGCCCCAGCCCCAGCCACGGCTCCATCCCCCAGCCCAGCTCCAGCCCTGTCCCAGCCCAGCCCCAGCCCCTGCCCTACCCCAGCCCTGCCCCAGCAACCAGGCCCAGTCCTGCCCTAGGCCCAGCCCAGACCCCAGCCCAGTCCCACCCTCAGCCCCAGCCCAGCCCCAGCCCCAGCCCTGGACCCAGCCCCGGACCCAGCCCCAACCCGGACCCAGCCACAGCCCAGCCCCAGCCCAGCCCCAGCCCCACCCTCGACCCCAGCCCTGCCCCAGCAACCAGGCCCAGTCCTGCCCTAGGCCCAGCCCAGACCCCAGCCCAGTCCCACCCTCAGCCCCAGCCCAGCCCCAGCCCCAGCCCAAGCCCCAGCCGCATCCCTGCCCCCATCCCAGCCCCAGCCCCAGCCCAGCCCCAGCCCGGCCCCAGCCCGAGCCCCAGCCCCGGCCCCAGCACAGCGCTAGCCCAGTCCTGCACCAACCCTGCCCCAGCCCAAACCCCAGCCACAGCCCAGACCCAGCCCTGCCCCAGCCCCAACCCAGCCCAGTCCTGGTCCCAGCCCAGCCCCAGCCCTGCCCCAGACCCAGACCCAGACCCCGACCCAGACCCAGACCCAGATCCAGACCCAGTCCCAGACCCATCCCTGCCCCCAGCCCAGCCCAGACCCATCCCCATCCCTTCCCCCAGCACAGCCCCAGCCCCAGCCCAGCACCAGCCCCAGCCCTGCCCCAGCCTCGCGCCCAGCCCTGTCCCAGCCCCAGCCCGGACCCCTGCCCACCCTCAGCCCCGGCCCCAGCCCTGCCCCAGCCCCAGCCCTAGCCCAGTCCTGCTCTCAGCCCAGCCCCAGCCAGGCCCCAGCCCTGTCCGCAGCCCTAGCCCCAGCCCCACCCTCATCCCCAGGCCCAGCCCAGCCCCCAGCCCAGCCCCACCCTCAGCTCCAGCCCAGCCCCAGCCCCAGCCCTGCCCCAGTCCCCGCCCCAGCCCAGTCCTGGTCCCAGCCCTTCTCCAGCTCCAGCCCTAGCCCTGTCCCTAGCCCCGGCCCCTGCCCCAGCCCCATTCCTGCCACATCCCAGCCCCCATACCCAGCCCTGCCTTGAGCCCAGCCCCAGCCCTACCCCAGCCCTGCCCCAGAAACCGGGCCCAGCCCTGGCCCAGGTTCAGCCCAGACCCCAGCCCAGCCCCACCCTCAGCTCCAGCCCAGCCCCAGCCCCAGCCCTACCTCAGTCCCCGCCCCAGCCCAGTCCTGGTCCCAGCCCAGCCCCAGCCCTGCCCTAGCCCTGCAACAGCCCCAGCCCTGCCCCAGCCCTGCCCCAGCCCCAGCCCAGCCTCCAGCCCCTAGCCCAGCCCCAGCTCAGCCCCACCCAGCCCCAGCCCCAGCCCTGGCCCCATCTCTGGCCCAGCCCCCAACCCAGCCTCAGCCCCATCCCTGCCCCCTACCCTGACCCCAGCCCTAACCCTACCCCAGCCGTGCCCCAGCAACCGGGCCCAGCCCTGCCCTAGGCCCAGCCCAGACCCCAGCCCTGCCCCAGACCAGCCCCACGCGAGCCCCAGCCCCAGCCACGGCTCCATCCCCCAGCCCAGCACCAGCCCTGTCCCAGCCCAGCCCCAGCCCCTGCCCTACCCCAGCCCTGCCCCAGCAACCAGGCCCAGTCCTGCCCTAGGCCCAGCCCAGACCCCAGCCCAGCCCCACCCTCAGCCCCAGCCCATCCCCAGCCCCACCCCTGCCCCAGCCCAGCCCCAGCCCCAGCCCAGCCCCAACGCGGACCCAGACCCGGCCCCAGCCCAGCCCCAGCCCCACCCTCGGCCCCAGCCCAGCCCCAACCCCTGCCCTGGACCCAGCCCCAGCCCCATCCCCAGCCCTGCCCCAGCCCTTCCCTCAGCCCTGCCCCAGCCCAGCCCCAGCCACAGCCCAGCCACAGCCCTGGACCCAGCCCCAGCGCCAGCCCCACCCCCGGCCCCAGCCCCGGCCCCAGCCCAGCCCCATCTCCACGCTCGGCCCCAGCCCAGACCCCAGCCCTAGCCCTGGACCCAGACCCAGCCCTAGCCCCAGCCCTGCCCAAGACTTGGTTCCAGCCCCAGTCCCAGCCCTTCCCCCAGCCCTGCTCTAGCCCAAGGCCCAGCCTCTAGCCTAGTCCTGCCCCAGGCCCGTCCCAAACCCAGCCCCCGCCCCGGCCCCAGCCCTGCACCGAACCCCGCCCCAGCCCGGCTCCACCCTGCCCCAGCATTGCCCCAGCACCAGACCTGCCCCAGCCCAGCCCCAGCCCCAGCCGTGCCCCAGGCCAGCCCCAGCCAAAGCCCAGCCACAGCCCTGGACCCAGCCCCAGCCCCGGACCCAGCCCCAGCCCCAGGCCAGCCCCAGCCCCAGCCCCAACCCTGCCCCAGTCTTCGCCCCAGCCCAGTCCTGGTGCCAGCCCGGCCCCAGCCCAGCCCCTGCCCCGGCCCCAGCCCTGTCCTCAGCCCCACCCACAGCCCATCCCCAGCCCTGTCCCAGTCCCCAACCCAGCCTCATCCCCAGCCCTACCCCAGCCCAACCCCCAGCCCAGCCCCTGCTCCAGCACTGCCCCAGCCCAAGCCCCAGCCCAGCCCCTGCCCCTAGCCCAGCCCCAGCCCTGCCCCCAGCCCAGCCCCAGCCGATAGCCCAGCCCTGCCCCAGCCCAGCCCTGCCCCAACCCAGCCCCAGCCACAGCCCAGCCCCAGCCCTGGACCCAGCCCCAGCCCCATCCCTGCCCCCAGCCCAGCCCCAGCCCCAGCCAAGCCCCAGCCCTGCCCCAGCCCCAGCCACAGCCTTGGCCCCAGCCCAGCGCAAGCCCAGCCCTGCCCCAGCCCTAGCCCAGCCCTGCCCCAGGCCCAGCCCTAGCCCAGCCCTGCCCCAGCCCCAGCCTCAGCCCTGCCCCAGCCCAGCCCCAGCCCCAGTCCAGCCCCATCCCTGGACCCAGCCCCAGCCCCAGCCCCAGCCCCAGCCCAGCCCCAGTCCCTGCCCCAGCCCAGTCCTGGTCCCAGCCTAGCCCCAGCCCTGCCCCAGCCCAAGCCGCAGCCCTAGCCCCATCACCATCCCTGCCCCCAGACCAGCCCCAGCTTTAGCCCAGCCCCAGCCCTGCCCCAGACTCGGGCCCAGCCCTGTCCCAGGCCCAGCCCAGACCCCAGCCCAGTCTCAGCCCCGGCCCCAGCCCTGCCCCAGCCCCAGCCCTAGCCCAGCCCCACCCTCAGCCCAGCTCCAGCCTGGCCCCAGCCCTGTCCGCAGCTCGGGCCCCAGCGCTGCCCTCAGCCCAGCCCCAGCCCCAGCCCGGCCCCAGCCCTGACCCAGCCCTGCCCCCCGCACTGTCACCAGCCCAGCCCCAGCCCCGGCCCCAGTCCCAGCCCCAGCCCTGCCCAAGACTTTGTTCCAGCCCCAGCCCCAGCCCTGCCCAAGACTTGGTTCCAGCCCCAGCCCTGCCCCAGCACAGCCCCAGCCCCAGCCCGGCCCCAGCCCTGTCCGCAGCCCCAGCCCCAGCCCCAGCCTCACCCTCGGCCCTAGCCTAGCCCCAGCCACAGCCCAGCCCCAGCCCTGCCCAAGACTTTGTTCCAGCCCCAGCCCCAGCCCCAGCCCCGGCCCCAGCCCAGCCCCAGCCCCATCCCTGCCCCCAGCCCAGCCCGAGCCCCAGCCTAGCCCCAGCCCTGCCCCACACCCGGCCCCAGCCACAGCCCGGCCTCAGCCCTGCCCAAGACTTGGTTCCAGCCCCAGCCCCAGCCCCAGCCCTGCCCCAGCACAGCCCCAGCCCCAGCCCGGCCCCAGCCCTGTCCGCAGCCCCAGCCCCAGCCCCAGCCTCACCCTCGGCCCTAGCCTAGCCCCAGCCACAGCCCAGCCCCAGCCCTGCCCAAGACTTTGTTCCAGCCCCAGCCCCAGCCCCGGCCCCAGCCCAGCCCCAGCCCCATCCCTGCCCCCAGCCCAGCCCGAGCCCCAGCCTAGCCCCAGCCCTGCCCCACACCCGGCCCCAGCCCCGGCCCCAGCCCAGCCCTAGCCCAGCCCTGCCCCCAGCCCAGCCCCAGCCCAAGGCCCAGCCTCCAGCCTAGTCCTGCCTCAGCCCCAGCCCCAGCCCCAGTCCCGGCTCCAGCCCTACCCCAGCCCTGCCCCACACCCGGCCCCATCCCCGGCCCCAGCTCAGCCCTAGCCCAGCCCTGACCCAGCCCAGGCCCCAGCTCTGCCCCAGCCCCAGCCCCATCCCTGCCCCCAGCCCAGCCCGAGCCCCAGCCTAGCCCCAGCCCTCCCCCACACCCGGCCCCATCCCCGGCCCCAGCCCAGCCCTAGCCCAGCCCTGACCCAGCCCCAGCCCTAGCCCAGCCCTGCCCTCAGCCCAGCCCCCGGCCTGGACCCAGCCGCAGCCTAGCCCCGAACCCAGCCCCAGCCCGGCCCCAGCCCTGCCCCAGCTCGGGCCCCAGCGCTGCCCTCAGCCCAGCCCCAGCCCCAGCCCGGCCCCAGCCCTGACCCAGCCCCGGCCCCCGCACTGTCAGCAGCCCAGCCCCAGTCCTGCCCCAGTCTTAGCCCCAGCCCCAGCCCCAGCCCCAGCCCTGCCCAAGACTAGGTTCCAGCCCCAGCCCCAGCCCCAGCCCTGCCCCAGCCCAGCCCTAGCCACAGCCCGGCCTCAGCCCTGTCCGCAGCCCCAGCCCCAGCCCCAGCCCCACCCTCGGCCCCAGCCTAGCCCCAGCCACAGCCCAGCCCCAACCCTGGACCCAGCCCCAGCCCCAGCCCCAGCCCCAGCCCTGCCCCAGGCCCAGCCCAGACGCCAGCCCAGCCCCATCCCAATCCCTGCCCCCAGCCCCAGCCCCATCCCTGCCCTAGCCCAAGCCCCATCCCAATCCATGCCCCTAGCCCAGCCCCAGCCCTGCCCTAGCCCAAGCCCCATCCCAATCCATGCCCCTAGCCCAGCCCCAGCCCTGCCCTAGCCCAAGCCCCAGCCCCAGCCCCAGCCCTGTCCCAGCCCAGCCACAGCCACAGCCCAGCCCCATCCCTGGACCCAGCCCCAGCCCCAGCCCCAGCCCCAGCCCAGCCCCAGTCCCTGCCCCAGCCCAGTCCTAGTCCCAGCCCAGTCCCAGCCCTGCCCCAGCCCAAGCCACAGCCCCAGCCCCAGCCCGGCCCCCAGCCCAGCCCAGCCCCAGCCCAGCCCCAGCCCCAGCCCTGCCCCAGGCCCAGCCCAGACCCCAGCCCAGCCTCAGCCCCGGCCCCAGCCCTGCCCCAGCCCCAGCCCTAGCCCAGCCCTGCCCTTAGCCCAGTCCCAGCCTGGCCCCAGCACTGTCCACAGCCCCAGCCACAGCCACAGCCCAGCCCCAGCTCTGGACCCAGCCCCAGCCCCAGCCCACCCCCGGCCTCAGACCCGGCCCCAGCCCAGCCCCAGCCCCATCCATGCCCCCAGCCCAGCATCAGCTCCAGGCTAACCCCAACCCTGCCCCACCCCCAGCCCGATCCCAGGCCGCAGCCCAGCCCTAGCCCAGCCCTGCCCCCGCCCCTGCCCTGCCCCAGCCCTAGCCCTAGCCCAGCCCTGCCCTCAGCCCAACCCCACCCTGGACCCAGCCCCAGCCCTGCCCCGAACCAAGCCCCAGCCCAGCCCCAGCCCTGCCCCAACCCCAGCCCCAGACCCCAGCACAGCCCCAGCCTAGCCCGAGCCACCGCCCCAGCCCTGCCCCAGCACCGACCCCAGCCCAGCCCAAAGCCCAGCCCCAGCCCCGGCCCCAGCCCCCAGCCCTGCCCCAGCCGTGCCCCCAGCCCTGCCCCTGCCCAGCCCCAACCCCAGCCCTGTCCACAGCCCTGTCTCCAGCCCTGCCCCCATCCCTACCCCTGCCCAGCCCTGCCCCAGCCCAGCCCCCAGCCCAGGCACAGACCAGCCCCAGCCCTGCCCCCAGCCGCAGCCCCAGCCCTGCCCCAGCCATGGCCCAGCCCCCGCCCCAGCCCTGCCCCAGCCCAATCCCCCTGCCCCAGCCCTGCATCAATCCCTGCCCCAGCCCCAGCCCTGCCCCAATCCCTTCCCCAGCCCTGGCCCTGCCGCAATCCCGACCCCCGCCCTGCCCCAGCCCCTGCCTAGCCCCGGCCCCAGCTCCGGCCCCAGTCCAGCCTTATCCGTGCCCCAGCCCTGCCTCAGCCTTGGCCCCAGCTTAGCCCCAGCTCAGCCCCAGCTCAGCCCCAGCCCTGCACCATCCCTGCCTCAACCTGGGCCCCAGCCCAGCCCCCAGCCCCGGCCCCAGACCTGGCCCTAGCCCAGCCCCAGCCCTGGCCCCAGCCCTATCCCAGCCCTGGTTCCAACCCCAGCCCAAGCCCAGATCCAGCTCAGCCCCAGCCCAGCCCCGGCCCCAGCCCTGCCCCAGCCCCACCTCAGCCCCAGTCCAGCCCCAGTGCTGCTCCCAGCCTAGCCCCAGCCTCATCCCCAGCCCTGCCCTCAGCCCAGCCCCTGCCCCAGCCCGGCCCCAGCCCTACCCCAGCTCCGGCCCCTGCCCCAGCCCCAGTCGTGCCCCATCTCAGCCCCCATCTCCAGCCCTGCCCCAGAACCCATCCCCAGCCCGGCCCCAGCCCTGCACCCAGCCCAGACTTGGCCCAGCAGTGCCCCAGCCCCAGCCCTGCCCCAAACCCAGCCCCAGCCTGGCCCCAGCCCTGCCCCAGCTTGGGCCCCAGCCCTGTCCCCAGCCCCATCCCCATCCCTGCCCCCAGCCCAGTCCCAGCCCTGCCCCAGCCTAGTCCCGGTCCCAGCCCAGCCCCAGCCCCGGCCCCAACCCTGCCCCAGCCCTACTCCCAGCCCCGGCCCCAGCCTTGGCCCCAGCCCTACCCCAGCACTGCCCCAGCAACCGGGCCCAGCCGTGCCCCAAGCCCAGCCCAGACCCCACCCCAGCCCCACCCTCAGCCCCAGCCCACCCCCAGCCCCAGCCCTGCCCCAGCCCAGCCACAGCCACAGCCCAGCCCCAGACTTGAACCCAGCCACAGCTGCAGCCCCTGCCCCAGCCCAGACCCGGCTCCAGCCCTGCCCCAGCCCCAGCCCTAGCCCTAGCCCAGCCCTACCCTCAGCCCCGGCCCCAGCCCCAGCCCCAGCCCTGCCCAAGACATAGTTCCAGCCCTGGCCCCAGCCCTGCCCCCAGCCCAGCCCCGGCCACTGCCCCCAGCCCTGCCCCCAGCCCGGCCCCAGCCCAAGGCCCAGCCTCCATCCCAGTTCTGCCCCAGCCCCAGCCCCAACCCAGCCCCATCCCTGGCCCCAACCTCAGTCCCAGCCCTGCTCCCAGCCTCGGTCCCAGCCCTGCCCCAGGCCCAGCCCAGACCCCAGCCCAGCCCCACCCTCAGCCCCAGCCCAGCTCCATCCCCATCCCTGGACCCAGCCCCAGCCCAGCCCCATCCCTGGACCCAGCCCCAGCCCCAGCCTCAGCCCTTCCCCAGCACTGCCCCAGCCCCAGCCTCGGCTCCAGCCCAGCCCCAGCCCCAGCCCAGCCTCAGTCCCTGCCCCAGCCCAATCCTGGTCCCAGCCTAGCCCCAGCCCTGCCCCAGCCCAAGCCACAGCCCTAGCCCCATCACCATCCCTACCCCCAGACCAGCCCCAGCCAAGCCCCAGCCCTGCCCCAGCCCTGCCCCAGCCTCGGGCCCAGCCCTGTCCCAGCCCCAGCACTAGCCCAGCCCCACCCTCAGCCCAGCCCCAGCCTGGCCCCAGGCCTGTCCGCAGCCCCAGCCCCAGCCCCAGCCCCAGCCCTGCCCCAGGCACAGCCCAGACCCCAGCCCAGCCCCATCCCAATCCCTGCCCCCAGCCCAGACCTCAGCCCAGCCCCATCCCAATGCCTGCCCCCAGCCCAGCCCCAGCCCTGCCCTAGCCCAAGCCCCAGCCCCCAGCCCCAGCCCTGCCCCCAGCCCAGCCCAGCCCCATCCCAATCCCTGCCCCCAGCCCTGCCTCAGGCCCAGCCCTGCCCCAGCCCAGCCCCGGCCCTAACCCAGCCCCGGCCCCAGCCCCAGTCCCCTCCCTGCGCCCAGCCCAGCCCCTGCCCTGCCCCAGCCCTACCCCAGCCCAGTCCCGGTCCCAGCCCAGCCCCAGCCCTGCCCTAACCCAAGCCCTAGCCCCAGCCCCAGCCCCATCCCTGCCCCCAGCCCATCCCCAGCCCCAGCCGTACCGCAGCCCTGCCCCAGCCTCGGGCCCAGCCCTGTCCCAGCCGAGCCCCACCCTCAGCCCCAGCCCAGCCCCCGCCCTGCCCCAGCCCCAGTCGTGCCCCAGCCCCGGCCCCATCCCCAGCCCCAGCCCTGCCCCCAGCCCAGCCCCAGACCAAAACCCAGCCTCCAGCCTAATTCTGCCCCAGCCCCGGCCCCAACCCAGACCCAGCCCTGCTCCCAGCCCTGGCCCCAGCCCCGGCTCCAGCCCTATCCAGCCCTGCCCCAGCCTCGGGCCCAGCCCTGTCCCAGGCCCAGCCCAGACCCCAGCCCAGCCTCAGCCCTGGCCCCAGCCCTGCCCCTGCCACAGCCCTAGCCCAGCCCCACCCTCAGCCCGGCCCCAGCCTGGCCCCAGCCCTGTCCACAGCCCCAGCCCCAGCCCCACCCCCACCCTCTGTCCCAGCCTGGTCCCAGCCCTGCCCCAGCCCCAGCCCCAGCCCAGTCCCAGCCCTCCCCTAGCCCAAGCCCTGGCCCCAACCCTGCCCCCAGCCCAGCCCCAGCCCCAGTCCCAGCCCCACCCGTACCACAGCCCTGCCCCAGCCTCGTGCCCAGCCCTGC
This sequence comes from Melanerpes formicivorus, assembly GCF_026170545.1. Lineage (NCBI taxonomy): Eukaryota > Metazoa > Chordata > Aves > Piciformes > Picidae > Melanerpes > Melanerpes formicivorus. The sequence continues at coordinate 122,759 of NW_027142759.1, read as the reverse complement.
CCAGCCCCAGCCCAGCCTCCAGCCCCAGCCCAGCCCCCAGCCCAGGTGCAGACCTTCCACAGCCCAGCCCCAATCCAGCCCCAGCCCTGCCCCAGCCCAGCCCCCACCACAGCCCAGCCCCAGCCCTGGACCCCGCCCCAGCCCCAGCCCAGCCCCAGCCAGTTCTAGCTTGGCTTAGTAGGTGTTATGATACAGGTGCTCTGGCTCTAACAGTTGGAGACAAGTCAGCAGCTCAGTTAGGAACTCTCTCAAGGGATAATGGAATAGATAGACATCTAGGCAGGGCTCTCAGTAAGGTTAATCTGTGGATACGCCTTTTAATGGCAGTTGCCCTGAGATACCCTTCTCGAGATGATCTTCCATGGAATCCTAAACCCTGGACTACCATAGATGAGGGAATTAAGCGCTTGGGAGAATTTGCTGTTAGAGAGCTACTCTATGGTGAACATGAAACTCTGAATCCTGATGACATTCCTGTGGGTATTGGTCTTGCTAAAAAGATCATCAAACTTGCTCCTTCTAATTATGCAAACATTCTGGCAAGCAGAATTGTGTCAAGAAATTATGGTGGAGCTTCTCCTACAGTTGGCCAATTCAGTGATCAAATGAGACAATTGGAGGATAGCATGACACGTGGTTCTTTGGTTTCGGCCATTAAAACGATGTCTGGTGATATTCAGAATTGCATAAGAGAGTTAAAAGATGAATTTAGAAATTCCATATCCCAATTGGCACAAAGGGATAATTTCAATTCTCCCTCCAGGTGGGTACAAGTTTCATCTGTGAGGAATACACGTCCTCCAAGGAGGTCATTCCAAAACAGGTCATTCCAAAACAGGTCGTTCCAAAACAGACCACCAAGGCAATCACGTAGAACTATTTGGATAACTCTGCGTGATCAGTTTGGTGAGAACATGAACCACTGGGATGGCCAACCAACTTCTAATCTTTTCAGGAGACTGAGGGAATTGCAAAGTGGCAGAACTCAAGGTAGCAATACCAGAAGGGTAGCTGTTACTTCCACAGTTCCCCAGAACAACTCTAGTGGCTCCAACAGTGGCTCCAGTTATAACATGCAAAGTTAGAACACTGCACACTGTGCGCAATGCACATGTGCGCATGTTCCCCATAACTAGGGGTGCCCTGCCTCCCGCCAGGGGGAGGAGAGGGATAACAGAGATAACAGAATCTATTGGGATGTGTACATCCAGTGGCCTGGCACTTCACAATTTCGGAAGTACAGGGCCTTGGTTGACACAGGAGCTCAGTGCACCATAATGCCATCAAATTATCAGGGATCAGAGTCTAGAACTATACTGGGAGTCACTGGTGGATCTCAAGAGTTAAGTAAGGTAGAGGTTAATAGAAGTTTAACTGGTAAACAATGGAGGAAGCATACAGTTGTGACCGGACCTGACGCACCTTGTATTTTGGGAATTGATTTTCGAGAGAAGGGCGTTTCAAAGACCCTAGAGGTTACAAATGGGCTTTTGGAGTAGCTTCAGTAGAAATTGATGGACAAAAATTGAAGCTATCTGCTAGACCTGAGCTTTCTGATGAATCTGCAGTTGTGGGACAACACAAGATACAGGACATTAAATTGCCGGTTGCTTCTCAGACTGTGCATCACAGACAATACAGAACCAATCGTGACTCTTTGTTGCCCATTCAGAATCTGATTCGTCAGTTGGAGAGTCAGAAAGTTGTCAGCAAAACTCATTCACCTTTCAACAGTCCAGTGTGGCCTGTGCGGAAGCAGAATGGAGACTGGCGTCTGACGGTAGACTACCGAGCCCTAAACGAAGTGACACCACCTATGAGTGCAGCAGTACCAGACATGATGGAGCTACAGTATGAGCTGGAATCCAAAGTGGCCAAATGGTATGCTACCATAGACATTGCTAATGCATTTTTCTCTAGTCCCATAGCAGAGGAATGCAGGCCTCAGTTTGCTTTCACCTGGAGAGGAATCCAGTACACTTTCAACAGACTGCCAATGGGCTGGATCCACAGCTCAAGCATCTGTCATGCAGTGATCCACAATGCTCTGGAGAAAGGCGGTGCTCCAGAACACATCCAGTTCATCGATGATATCATCGTCTGGGGTAAAACTGCTGAGGAAGTCTTCGAGAAAGGTAACAAAATCATTGACATTCTTCTGAATGCAGGTTTTGCCATCAAGCGAGACAAGGTGAAAGGACCTACCACAAAGATTCAGTTTCTGGGAGTGCGGTGGCAGGATGGACGCCGACACATTCCAGTGGATGTGGTAAATAGAGTCTCTACCATGGCAAATCCCACCAACAAGCAAGAGACTCTACGTTTCTTGGGGATAGTGGGATTTTGGAGACTGCACATTCCTGGATACAGTCAGATTGTGAAACCTCTGTATGATGTGACTCGAAAGAGAAACCATTTCCACTGGGGACCTGAACAACAAGCAGCCCTTGACCAGATAAAGCAAGAGGTAGTTCAAGCAATGGGTCTGGGACCTGTCCGAGATGGTCCAGACATTAAGAACATTTTGTACAAGGCTGCAAGTGACAATGGTCCAACCTGGTGCTTGTGGCAAAAAGCTCCAGGTGAGACACGTGGACGACCTCTTGGTTTCTGGAGTCGAGGTTACAGAGGTTCAGAGGCTAATTATACTCCAACAGAAAAAGAGATTCTAGCTGCCTATGAAGGAGTAAAAGCATCTTCTGAAGTAATTGGAACCGAATCACAACTTCACTTAGCCCCCACATTACCAGTTTTGAATTGGATGTTCAAAGGCAAAGGCTCCACACCACATCATGCCACAGACTCAACCTGGTCTAAGTGGATGGCTCTGATAACACAGAGAGCTCGAATGGGAAATCTTGAAAGGCCTGGTCTAGTGGAGGTGATCTCAAGTTGGCCTGAAGGTATCAACTGTGCTAAACCTCCAGAGGAGAAAGTAACTCGTGCTGAGGAAGCTCCTCCTTACCATGACCTTTCTGATGATGAAAAGAAATATGCTCTGTTCACAGACAGTTCCTGTTGTCTTGTTGGAAACAAGCGAAGGTGGAAGTCTGCAGTGTGGAGTCCAACACACCGAGTTGCAGAGGCGAAAGATGGAGAAGGAGAATCCAGTCAGTTCGCAGAGGTAAAAGCTGTCCAGCTAGCTCTCGATGTGGCTGAACGTGAGAGATGGCCAAAGCTTTATCTCTACACCGACTCATGGATGGTAGCTAATGCTCTGTGGGGTTGGCTAAAGAACTGGAAGAAGAGTGGTTGGCAGAGGGAAGGAAAACCCATTTGGGCAGCCGACCTGTGGCAGGACATTGCTGATTGAATCGAGAGAATTCCAGTGAAAGTGAGACACATCGATGCTCACATTCCTAAGAGCAAAGCTACTGAGGAACAGCAACACAACCATCAGGCAGATCTAGCTGCAAGAGTTTCTCAAGTAGACATGGACTCTAATCTTGATCTCGACTGGAAACACCGAGGTGAGATATTCTTAGCTCGGTGGGCTCATGATTTGTCAGGACATCAAGGCAGAGATGCAACATACCAATGGGCTCGTGACAGATCCATAGACATTTCCATGGATGCTATCACACAAGTCATCCATGACTGTGACATTTGTGCTGCTATTAAGCAGGCAAAACGACTTAAGCCCTTGTGGTATGGTGACAGATGGTCCAAGTACAAGTATGGTGAAGCTTGGCAGATTGACTACATCACTCTACCACGTTCTCGTTCTGGTAAGCAGTACGTGCTTACTATGGTAGAGGCAAACACTGGATGGTTGGAAACTTATCCAGTTCCACATGCAACTGCACGCAACACCATTCTCGGTCTGGAGAGACAGATCCTGTGGAGACATGGAACTCCAGAGAGGATCGAGTCAGACAACGGAACTCATTTCAAGAACAACCTTGTAAAGAGCTGGGCAAAAGAGCACGGTAGTGAGTGGATATTCCACATTCCCTACTATGCACCAGCTTCAGGGAAGATTGAACACTACAACGGTTTGTTGAAGACCACTCTTAAAGCCATGGGGGGTGGATCTTTGAAAAACTGGGAAAAACATTTAGCACAAGCAACCTGGCTGGTAAATAGTAGAGGTTCAGTGAACCGAGCTGGACCTGCACATTCAGATTTGCTACGGAAAGTGGAAGGTGATAGAGTTCCTGTTGTTAGAGAAAAGAATCTGTTAGGTAAAACTGTTTGGGTATTTTCACCCTCAGGAGAGGCTAAACCTGTCTGAGGGGTGGTTTCAGCTGAAGGTCCGGGTCACACTTATTGGGTAATGCAAGAGAATGGTGAAATTCAGTGTATTCCACAAAGAAATTTAACTTTAGCTGAAAGAGGTTAATTTCAAATTATTGTATAGCTACATCGCGTCCAAAGGAAGAATCAACAAGGAAATCTACGGTGCACGAACCCTGAGATCCCTGAGAGCCCTGAGTCAACTAAGAGACCCTGAGATTCCCTGTTTCCCTTTTCTTCGCTTCGTCGGTGAAGAAATGAACTGTTTTCCATTTTTCTCATTTTCTGATTTTCTTGGACTTTTGAATCATCTACATCTGAGCATAGCCAGAATGGACTATGAAATTTACTCACAAACTGTAAATGTCGTTGTGGATTGGATGGACAGTGTGAACGGCCAATAAAATTGTTTAGAAGGGGTGGACTGTGACTGGTTGACGTTGTCCCCTTAAGAAAGGGAATATGGTGGACGGAAGTTGGTAAACGGAAAGAATAATCTAAACTATTTAATTGGTGAAGTGGGAGGAAGCACCTTCTGAACTGGGACAGCAGGAAGGTATACTGGGCTTTCCAGCACTTTTCTGCAGTCTTGCTTCCGCCTCTTCTTCAGGCAGCAGCTTTCTGTGCTGGGCTTTCTGCCAAGGCTTCGGCCTTCAAACTGACAAACCTGATAAGGCCTGTATTAACTGCTTCCAATTAACACAAAACTGCTTTTAACTTCTCTCTTTCTCTTTCTCTCTCTTTTCTAACCTGCTCTGGGGAAGAGGGGGAGAGAGGGGGAGAGCGGAGGTGGGGAACCCCCTCAGCAAGGGGGGGGGAACTCTCACTTCTGTGTTACTCTGTTGTATATCTTTGTATATATTGTAAATATTGTAAAATTGTATATATTCCCCTGCATACCCTACACTGCTTTGTAAATATACAGCTCCACTGCTTTGCTAATTCAGCTTGTGAGTTTTTTTTTCCTTTCCCTTCAATTTTTCTTTCCCCTTACTTACAGGGGGAAGGGAAGAGGCTTCTTGGCCTTACCCTTCCAACCCACCACACCCAGCCACACCCTCAGACCCAGCCCAGCCCCAGCCCCAGCCCCAGCCCCAGCCACAGCCCAGCCCCAGCCCTGGACCCAGCCCAAGCCCTGGACCCAGCCCCAGCCCCGGACCCAGCCCCAGCCCAGCCCCAGCCCTGCCCCAGCCCCAGCCCCAGCCCTATCCCAGCCCCAATTCCAACCCCGGCCCAAGCCCAGCCCCAGCTCAGCCCCAGCCCAGCCCCAGCCCCAGCCACAGCCCAGCCCCAGCCCTGGACCCAGCCCCAACCCCAGCCCCAGCCCCAGCCCAACCCCAGCCCTGGACCCAGCCCCATCCCCAGCCCCAGCCCCAGCTCCAGCCCAGCCCCAGCCCTGCCCCAGCCCCGGCCACAGCCCCGGCCCCAGCCTTATCCCAGCCCCAATTCCAACCCCGGCCCAAGCCCAGCCCCAGCTCAGCCCCAGCCCAGCCCCGGCCCCAGCCCCGGCCCCAACCTCAGTCCCAGCCCTGCTCCCAGCCCCAGCCCCCGCCTCGGCCCCAGCCCTACCCCAGCACTGCCCCAGCAATGAGGCCCAGCCCTGCCCCAGGCCCAGCCCAGCCCCCACCCCAGCCCCACCCTCAGCCCCAGCCCCAGCCCCGCCCCCACCCCAGCCCCACCCTCAGCCCCAGCCCAGCCCCAGCCCCAGCCCTGCCACAGCCCAGCCCCAGCCACAGCCCAGCACCAGACCTGGACCCAGCCCCAGCCGCAGCCCCGGCCCAGCCCAAGGCCCAGCCCTGCCCCAGCCCCAGCCCTAGCCTAGCCCAACTCTCAGCCCCAGGCCACAGCCCCAGCCCCAGCCCTGCCCAAGGCTTGGTTCCAGACTCGGCCCCAGCCCTGCCCCCAACCCAGCCCCGGCCCCTGCCCCCAGCCCTGCCCCCAGCCTGGCCCCAGCCTAGGGCCCAGCCTCTACTGCAAGAAGGGGGCCGCTTTAGCGACCAATTTGATCAGCGGATTCCACTTTATTGAGCATCAGACACATCTTATATACAGTTTGCTATAATTATGCCCACTTGGCAACATACTATTGGTTGCTCTCTAAAAGGTTACATCATTGTTTTCACAACTCTCTGGAATTCTTCCATCCGGCCTAATTGCTCTCTTTCCCAGATCTCGCCTCCTCCTTATCTTGCTTGCCTCCCATCTCAGGGGCAGCTGGGTTTCAGCATACCAAGCAATCAGCACTTTCTCACATCTCCTACTCCGCCAGTATATTATCAACAGAGAATTCTTCAAGGCCTGAATTGCACAGGTGTTCCTGGGACCCATGTCCCCTCTTGTCCGACAACAATTCCCCCGTTTTTCTTTTGTGCAAGTAAGGCCTTGGAAGTTATTCTTTGAACACTTTGCATATTACAATTATAAACAACTTTAACAATAATCAAAATGAGTACAATGATACCTAAGAACCTTAAAACTTACTACTATAATTAACAAACATATTAACATTAAGTCTGGGTATCCCTATCAGACACGTCTGAAAAAGTTCAATCAATTCATTATTACCTGTTATGTTGCACCTTTATTTTCTCTAGGATGGTCAAAAATCATAATTTGTTTAATGGTAGCAAGATTTCTTTAATCTGTAAAGGTAGATCTGGCCAGGCTCTAGCTTCACAGACAGAAAACTTGCAGGCAATCAGCAAGAGCAAAAGAGCTTCATTGCTTTGCCCAATATAAAATTACCCATAATAATGTGTTTTTGGTCATCCTAGTAATACTAATCTCTTATTGGTACCAACTTCACCCAAAAAGCAACCTTACAATAGTTTTCTTCATCTTATATAGTTTCATCATCTATATAAGCAAACTTATGCTAAATAGAAGGGAGGCATATGATAGTCTTAGAATAGGTGGTCAAATTCCTTCTCCCTACATTCAGTGTGGTAAGGGTCAGAGCATCCACTTTCACACATGCTCAATTGTGCAGGCTTCTTATCTGAAGAAAACAAATTCCCAGTTCTGAATGTTTATCTTTAAGACAGCTCCTTCTCAGCCGTGATGTCTCCAATTAACCAGACAGTGTCCTTGCAAGTCTGCAAGATAGGTTTCTTTCTCTTTACCCTCTAAACAGGCCTCACAAGATCCTGACCCTTAATCCCAGTGCACTCTAAGTCTTACAATTTTAACATGAATCACCAGTATATTCATCACAATTCCCCCCCCTTTTTTTTTTTTCTTTGTCACCATTGATTTGTGTTAAAATTTCCAGATATTTCAGAACCTTCTTAATTGGATCATAATTAAGTTCATCTGTTCTGATCACATTCTGATCATAATTCTCTACTTGTAACTCATTGACATGAGCAATCTTACTTAAAGGTCTTAGTATTTTGTAACAACAATTGCAGAGTATTATGCATAGCAATATTACAATTATTCCAACAATATTACAAACAAATGTTTAAGCCAATTTAGGTTTGGTAACCAGAAAGTTAACTTATCCCATATTTCTTTAAATCCAGAAGAAGTATCATCTAAAGAAATCTGATGTAATATCTGATTGTGGTTTACAATCGCCTGTAAATCTGTTTTCACTCGTTTATCTAGATTAACATAACTACAACAACTTACATTTATGACTACACATACACCCCCTTCCTTAACATATAAAAAATCCAAAGCTAATCTATTCGGAGTACATATTTTCGAGAGACTATTGATTTCAATTTGCTGCACTTTTATTACATCTATACTTGCATTCATCATGATTTCAACTGTAGCAGAAAAATTTACTATTGCTTTTTCAAGTCCAAGTCTTTTCTCTCCGGTCTGATCAAGATTCCACACATGGGAACGTGGTTTTTGATTTCGATTGGACTACTTATGTACAAATAGGGTTAGGATCAAAATTAGGCTCCACCAAGTATATGTGAACTCTGCCTCCTCGGCCTGCTGGGGTGCAACCAGCAGCCGGGTGTATTTTCTTCTCGGCAGCAGTTACATTCTTCAGGAGCCCTACAGATTTTTTAACTCCTTAACCCACTTCAAAATTCCATTTGGAGTCTCTTCTCTACTTCCTTGGTTAGTTTGTTTACCATTTCCCATTGTGCTTTTGTTATTTCAATTCCTCTGCCTTCAAAATCTTATGTCTCTTACTTTTCCTTTTACTAATCCTTTTAATTATTCCTGATATTTCCCAGCTAAAATTTCTCTAGTCTTTATTTCCCACTTATGCCAATCCCTTTCAATAATTTTCCATGGGGATTTAAATCCTTTTTCTCACCACAAAATAGGTTTTCTGTATTTACCAGCCCAAACTGCCTATTTTCAAATTCATCATTCAGGACAAAATATTTTTTGATTGATGCTTTTGACCCCAGATTATCATAACAGTTATTGTGATCGATGTTCGACTTCATGGGAAATGCTGTTTCCTCTCAGTCTTGGTTCTTCTGCACATTAGTGAAGGAATAGTTGTTAAAATTAATACCTATTTACTACAAACCTTAACTTATGCTAATACCAAAAAATCCTTAAAACCTTAAAAAACTATGTTAAAATTAATCCATCAAATCAGTGTCTAAAAAGAAATAAAATTGTTACATTAACTAAAAAACACTTTCCAAAATTAAAACCTGTTTATACATTCCTTAACTATATTACATGGAGCTCCTTTGAAATGCCTAGGCAGACAACTAAGAAGGTTCGAACCAAAAGAAAATCTTACAATTTGAACTCTTAACTAAGTGCATACACCTTACTGCAATTACTATGTACTAAGTACTTATAAATACCAAATGCTTACTTATTCATTATGCTTATTAGAAAAACTTAACAAAACTCTAAATAACAAATCTCTAAAAGACGTTACAATCAGAAATGACAAAATGAGTAGTTTTGCTTTAAATCAAAACAGAGTAGTGCGGCTAAAGCCGCTGCGGGGGAAAGGGGTGGGGGCTGCTGCCGTGGCAGCTGCTCCGCTGCTACTGTCGGCGCTGTCGGTATCGGTGGTGCGTCAGCCGGTACCGCCTTGGTCGGAGCCGTCGGTATCCGCGGGGGCCGGCAGGGCTCGCGGGAGGAGAGCGGTGGCAGGAACGCTGTAACCGTGAGCCTCCAAGCGCTCCATTTTTTCTAAGAGGGGCCGTAAAGCAAAGTCGGCGCTGTTTGAATTCCTCGCTGCCGGTATTGTCTTCCGAATCCGAGCCGTCGCTGGCAATGTCAGAGGAAGGTTCCCCGCTGTGTGCAAACGGCAGTGGTGACGGCTGGTAAACGCGGTGTGGTCGCCGCAAGATGTATCGGGGGCGGCCCCGGTCGATCGGTCGATAGATCTCAGACACATCTTTCAGCTGCAACTCAGATACACCTGGCGCTGCATCTCGTCCTGACAAAGTTGCTCTAACTGCAGCAGCCATTCGCTGTTTCAGTTCGTAGGTTTTAACACAGTTCATGCATTCTCGCCACGACTTTTGCAGCTTTACAGCAGTTTTATGACCATCTATAACCAAGTCCCACAACTTGTTCCTGTATTCTCTCCAACAAGCGTCATCAAAATAACTATCTCCGCTAGGGAAATGCCCTAAAGCGGATCTATGGGGCAAAAGTCCAGGCATTACTTTAGACGATATCTCCGCCTTACGCTTTTCGATGACACTGTATTTCGTCTGATGACTGCTTATAGGGTCGGCCTTGCCCTTCCGATTTTGTGCGCAAAGGTACTAAGGCTGCCATAACCTGTTGACAATGCTCAAGCTGTTTTGTCATTGTCATTGACAACGCCTCAGCCTGTGTTTGTAATCCCTTATCAATCACCTCCGTCAACATGGCCATCGGATTGCTTGGCAAGTCCTGAGCCCTCTGCAACAATTCAGCTACTGTCCATCTAGGATCTGCTGATGTAATAAGCTGTTGCGTCTGCTGGTTCCCATTCTGCATTAAACACTGCCTTAAAATTGCCTCTCGGATACCTTCTCCTACGCTTGCTGCTCTAAGTGCGGCAAGCAACTTATCTACAAATTCACCAAGAGGTTCCTGTCTACCTTGCTTAGTTCCCATATAGTGAGGATTTCCATTTCCATCCTTCTGCTTGTCAAAAACTATCCTCACTATCTGGGCTGATGCTTGCAAAACAGGCGGCTGTAAAAGTGCCTGTAACTCTGGTCTCTCATACTGTCACGTTCCACACAACTGATCTACTGTTACATCAAATAATGGATCGTTTTGCTGTCTTTGTACTCCAGCTGATTGTCTAGCTAGGTGTTCCCACTCATTCAAAAATGTCATAAATTGAGATGCTGTTAGGATCAGCTTCATAACATCATAAGAATCTCTAGGTAACATATTATAGTTCATATAAATAAAATCAATCATCTGTCTAGCTGGTTCAGATTGAACCCCAAACTGACTCGCAGTCTGTCTTAATTGAGATAACAATTTCCATGGCAATTGGGTTACATCAGCCTGAAAAACATTTTGCTCCCCAGGGACCTGTGTATACATTACTGGAAGAACTTGATGTGAAGCAGCCAGCCGGCTAAGCCCTTCCTGATCTCCTTCGGCGTTTAAGTGTTCTGCAACCTTTTGCCAATACTCTGCGTGCTTTCTCGCATGATCTTTAACACCACCTCCAGGATCTATCGCCCTGTTTGTCTCCTCTCCCTCACTTACTTTCTTCTCCTGTACAATTTGCTCAGCTAAAAGATACGGGGAAGGCTCCTCAGCAGAGTCCTGTGTTACAGATTGTAATTCGACTCTGCCACCTAGTCCTTTTACACACGCAGCCTTCTCCTTTCTTAAATAATCCTGAACCTCTTCTGACAAAGGCAACCCAGAATGTGTAACACTTGCTCCATTTGGGTCCGTATAATCTAATCGTACCCTGGCTTGATAAGCTGCCACTTGCTCAGCACGATGCTGATCCAATGCTGTCATAACCATCTTCCACCATTTTCCACACTCCTTTGCTCGTTTTTCATCATCTAAGCCATGCAGCCACAAATCTTGTCCAGACTTTTTCCACTGCAATTTTTCAAACACCTCATTTGGGTCCTTAAAATATCCTAACTCTCCTGCATAGCTTAACAGCGGCACCAACTCCTTTGTAAAATTTAACTTACACTGTCGCTTTTCTAAAAAGCATATAAATAAATCATACGCTGCCTGCCTATCCATGTCCGTATTTAAACGTTAATACCTGTGCGCACAGACCTCGTTTAAGCAGTTTCCGGCTCTACAGCGTCTTCGGCTTCAAGGCTGTCTTCCCTTTTCTTGCAGCCTCCGGTACTGCTATCCCGGGCCGGCCGTCTTCTTGCCTCCCGGCTTACTGCGAATCTCCCAACGTCCTGAAGAACTTCTTAAACCCTAACGTTTGTCTTCATTAGGGTCCCGTGTTCGAGCGCCACTTACTGCAAGAAGGGGGCCGCTTTAACGACCAATTTGATCAGCGGATTCCACTTTATTGAGCATCAGACACATCTTATATACAGTTTGCTATAATTATGCCCACTTGGCAACATACTATTGGTTGCTCTCTAAAAGGTTACATCATTGTTTTCACAACTCTCTGGAATTCTTCCATCCGGCCTAATTGCTCTCTTTCCCAGATCTCGCCTCCTCCTTATCTTGCTTGCCTCCCATCTCAGGGGCAGCTGGGTTTCAGCATACCAAGCAATCAGCACTTTCTCACATCTCCTACTCCGCCAGTATATTATCAACAGAGAATTCTTCAAGGCCTGAATTGCACAGGTGTTCCTGGGACCCATGTCCCCTCTTGTCCGACAACAAGCCTCCAGCCTAGTTCTGCCCCATCCCAGCCCCTGCCCTGCCCCAGCCCAGCCCCAGCCTCGGGCCCAGCCATGCCCCAGCCCCAGCCCAGCCTCCAGCCCCAGCCCAGCCCCCAGCCCAGGTGCAGACCTTCCACAGCCCAGCCCCAATCCAGCCCCAGCCCAGCTCCAGTCCAGCCCTGCTCCAGCCCTGCCACAGCCCTGCCCCAGCCCCGGCCCCACCCTGCCCCAGCCTTGCCCCAGCGCCAGCCCTGCCCCAGCCCAGCCCCACCCTCAGCCCCAGCCCAGCCCTGGCCCCAGCACTGCCCTCAGCCCAGTCCCAGCCCGGCCCCAGCCTAAGGCCCAGCCCCAGCCACAGCCCAGCCCCAGCCCTGGACCCAGCCCCAGCCCCGGCCCCAGCCCTATCCCAGCCCCAATTCCAACCCCGGCCCTGCCCCGGCCCCAGCCCAGCCCCAGACAGCCCCAGCCCTGGACCCAGCCCCAGCCCCGGACCCAGCCCCAGGCCCAGCCCCAGCCCCCGCCACAGCCCAGCCCCAGCCCTGGACCCAGCCCCAGCCCCAGACCAGCCCCAGCCCCAGCCCCGGCCCCATCCCAGCCCCAGCCCCAGGCTAGCCCCAGCCGTGCCCCACCCCTGGCCCCATCCCCGGCCCCATCCCCGGCCCCTGCCCTAGCCCCAGTCCTGCCCCCTCCCAGGCCCCATCCCCAGCCCTGCCCCTGCCCTGCCCTCAGCCCAGCCCCAGCCCCAGCCTGGCCATAGCCCTGCCCCAGCCCCGGCCCCAACCCTGTCCCCAGCCCAGCCCCAGCCCTGCACCAGTCCCAGCCACAGCCCCAGCCCCAGCCCATCCTCAGCCCAGCCCCACTCCCAGCACTAGTCCTAGCCCTGCCCCGGCCCCAGCCCTGTCCCCAGCTCCAGCCACAGCCCAGCCCCAGCCCTGTGCCAGTCCCCGCCCCAGCCTCATCCCCAGCCCTGCCCCAGCCCAGCCACAGCCACAGCCCAGACCCAGCCCCAGCCCCAGCCCCAGCCCCAGCCCCAGCCCTGCCCCAGCCCAGCCCTTGCCACAGCCCAGCCTCAGCCCTGAACCCTGCCCCAGCCTCAGCCCAGCCACAGCCCAGCCACAGCCACAGCCCAGCCCCATCCCTGGACCCAGACCCAGCCCCAGCCCCAGCCCCAGCCCAGCCCCACCCCTGCCCCAGTCCCCGCCCCAGCCCAGTCCTGGTTCCAGCCCAGCACCAGCCCTGCCCCAGCCCAAGCCCCAGCCCCAGCCCCAGCCCCAGACCAAGCCCCAGCCCAACCCAGTCCCATCCCCATCCCTGCCCCCAGCCCAGCCCCACCGCCAGCCCAGCCCCAGCCCTGCTCCCAGCCCAGCCCCAGCCCCAGCCCGGCCCCAGCCATGCCCCAACCCCAGCCCCAGCCCTGTCCCCAGCCCAGCCCCAGCCCTGCACCAGTCCCAGCCACAGCCCCGGCCCCAGCCACAGCCCAGCCCCCGCCCCATTCCTGCCACCAGCCCAGCCCCAGCCCCGGCCCCAGCCCTCTCCCCAGCTCCAGCCACAGCCCAGCCCCAGCCCAGCCCCAGCCCCGTCACCAGCCTCATCCCCAGCCCTGCCCCAGCCCCAGCCCATCCTCCAGCCCAACCCTGCCCCAGCCCTCAGCCTAGCCCCAGATCAGCCCCAGGCGAGCCCCAGCCCCAGCCCCGGCTCCAGCCCCCAGCCCTGCCCCAGCCCAGCCCCCAGCCCAGGCGCAGACCAGCCCAAGCCCGGCCCCCAGCCCCAGCCCTGGCCACAGCCCAACCCCAATCCAGCCCCAGCCCTGCCCCAGCCCCAGCCCCAGCCCTATCCCAGCCCCAATTCGAACCCCGGCCCAAGCCCAGCCCCAGCTCAGCCCCAGCACAGCCCTGGCCCCAGCCCTGCCGCCAGCCCAGCCCCGGCCTAGTCCCCAGCCCTGGCCCCAGCCTGGCCCCAGCCTAAGGTGCAGCCTCCAGCCTAGTTCTGCCCCAGCCCCGGCCCCAACCTCAGTCCCAGCCCTGTCCCCAGCCCGGCCCCAGCCCTGCACCAGTCCCAGCCACAGCCCCGGCCCCAGCCACAGCCCAGCCCCCGCCCCATTCCTGCCACCAGCCCAGCCCCAGCCCAGCCGCAGCCCAGCCCCAGTCCCAGCCCCAGCCCCGGCCCCAGCCCTGTCCCCAGCTCCAGCCACAGCCCAGCACCAGACCCAGACCTGGACCCAGCCACAGCCGCAGCCCCGGACCCAGCCCAGACCTGGCCCAGCGTTGCCCCAGCCCTAGTCCTAGCCCAGCCCTACCCTCAGCCCTGGCCCCAGCCCCAGCCCTGCCCAAGACTTGGTTCCAGCCCCGGCCCCAGCCCTGCCCCCAGCCCAGCCCTGGCCCCTACCCCCAGCCCGGCCCCAGCCCCAGACCTACGCCAGCCCTGCCCCAGCAACCGGGCCCAGCCCTGCCCCAGCCCCAGCCCTGCCCCAGTCCCAGCCACAGCCCCGGCCCCAGCCACAGCCCAGCCCCCGCCCCATCCCAGTCCCCAGCCCCAGCCCCAGTCCCAGCCCCAGTCCCAGCCCCAGCCCCGGCCCCAGCGCAGCCCTAACCTAGCCCTGCCCCAGCCCCAGGCCTAGCCCAGCCCTGCCCTCAGCCCAGCCCCAGCCCCAGCCCTGCCCCAGCCCCAGCCCCAGACCAGCTTCCAGACCAGTCCCAGACCTGCTACAGCCCTGCCCCAGTCCAGCCCCAGCCCAGCCCCAGCCCAGCACCCAGCCCCGGCCCCAGCCCAGCCTCAGCCCGAGCCCAGCCTCCAGCTCAACCCTGCCCCAGCCCCAGGGCTGCCCCAGCCCTGCCCCAGCCCCAGACTAGCCCCAGCCCCAGCCCCAGCCCTGCCCCATCTCCAGCCCTAGCCCTGTCCCCAGCCCCGGCCTGTGCCCCTGCCCCAGCCCCAGTCCTGCCCCATCCCAGCCCCCACCCACAGCCCTGCCCTCAGCCCAGCCCCAGCCCCAGCCTGTCTCCAGCCCCAGCCACAGCCCTGTCCCCAGCCCCAGCCCCAGCCCAGCCCCAGCCCCAGCCCCAGCCTGGCCCCAGCCCTGCCCCAGACCCGGCCCCAGCCCTGTCCCCAGCCCCAGCCACAGCCCAGACCCAGCCCCAGCCCCAGGCCAGCCCCAGCCCCAGCCCCAGCCCTGGCCCCAGCCCCGCCCCAGCTCCAGCCATAGCCCTGTAACCAGCCCCAGCCCTAGCCCTGTCCCCAGCCCTAGCCCAGCCCTGACCCCAGCCCTAGCCCAACCCTGCCCTCAGCCCAGCCCCAACATCCCCAGCCCCAGCCCCGGCCCCAGCCCTGCCGCAGCTCCAGCCCCAGCCTGTCTCCAGCCCCAGCCACAGCCCTGTCCCCAGCCCCAGCCCCAGCCCAGCCCCGGCCCCAGCCCTGCCCCAGCCTTAGCCCCAGCCCAGCTCCAGCCCTAGCCCAGCCCCAGCCCTGGACCCAGCCTCAGCCCCAGCCCCACCCCCGGCCCAAGCCCCGGCCCCAGCCCAGCTCCAGTCCCAGCCTAGCCCCAGCCCTGCCCTAACCCCGGCCCCATCCCCGGTCCCAGCCCAGCCCTAGCCCAGCCCTGATCCAGCCCCAGCGCTATCCCAGCCCTGCCCTCAGCCCAGTCCCAGGCCTGGACCCAGCCTCACCCCTGCCCCGAGCCCTGCCCCAGCCCTGCCCTCAGCCCAGACCCAGACCCAGCCCGGCCCCAGCCCTGTCCCCAGCCCAGCCCCAGCCCTGCCCCAGTCCCAGCCACAGCTCTGACCTCAGCCCCCTGTACAGCCCCAGACCTGCCCCAGCCCCAGCCCAGCCTCCAGCTTCAGCCCAGCCCCCAGCCCAGGTGCAGACCTTCCACAGCCCAGCCCCAATCCAGCCCCAGCCCAGCTCCAGCCCAGCCCTGCCCCAGCCCTGCCCCAGCCCCGGCCCTACCCTGCCCCAGCCTTGCCCCAGCGCCAGCCCAGCCCCCAGCCCCGGCCCCAGCCCTGCCCCAGCCCTGCCCCAGAGCCAGCCCAGCCCCCAGCCCCACCCCCAGCCCCGGCCCCAGTCTGTCCCCAGGTCCCAGCACAGCTGTAGCCCTGCCCCCAGCCCCGGCTCCAGCCCCAGACCCAGTTCCTTCCCCAGACCCCAGCCCAGCCCCAGCTCTGCCCCAGCCCCCACACCAACCCTACACCAGCCCTTCCTCTAGCCCCAGCCCCAGCCCTGGCCCCAGCTCCAGCCCCAATCCAGCCCCAGCCCTGTCCCAGCCCCAGCCCCAGCCCTATCCCAGCCCCAATTCCAACCCCGGCCGAAGCCCAGCCCAGCTCAACCCCAGCCTAGCCCCAGACCCAACCTCAGTCCCAGCCCTGCTCCCAGCCCCAACGCCAGCCTCAGCCCCAGCCCTAACCCAGCCCTGCCCCAGCAACCGGGCCCAGACCCCAGCCCAGCCCCACCCTCAGCCCCAGCCCAGCCCCGGCCCCAGCCCTGCCCCAGCCCCAGCCCTAGCCCAGCCCTGCCCTCAGCCCAGTCCCAGCCTGGCCCCAGCACTGTCCGCAGCCCCAGCCCCAGCCCCAGCCCTGCCCAAGATTTGGTTCCAGGCCCGGCCCCAGCCCTGCCCCCAGCCCAGCCCCAGATCAGCCCCAGGCGAGCCCCAGGCCTGCCCCAGCGCCGGTCCTAGCCCTGCCCGAGCCCCAGCCCCAGCCCCGGCTGCAGCCCTGCCCCAGCCCCACTCCTGCCCTAGCCCCAGCCCCAGCCCCAGCCCCACTCCTGCCCTAGCCCCAGCCCCAGCCCCACTCCTGCCCTAGCCCCAGCCCCAGCCCCAGCCCCGGCTCCAGCCCTGCCCTAGCCCCAGTCCTGCCCCAGCCCAAGCCCGGGCTCCAGCCCTAGCCCAGCCCAGACCCAGCCCTGGACCCAGCCCAACCCTCGGCCCCGGCCCCAGCCCCAGCCCCAGCCCAGCCCCGGCCCCAGCCCCAGCCCGGGCCCCATCCCTGGCCCAGCCCCCAACCCAGCCTCAGCCCCATCCCTGCCCTAGCCCCAGCCCCAAACTTGGCCCCAGCCCTGCCTCAGCCCTGCCCCAGTCCCAGCCACAGCCCCGGCCCCAGCCACAGCCCAGCCCCCGCCCCATCCCTGTCCCCAGCCCCAGCCCCAGTCCCAGCCCCAGCCCCGGCCCCAGCGCAGCCCTAACCTAGCCCTGCCCCAGCCCCAGGCCTAGCCCAGCCCTACCCCCAGCCCCGGCCCCAGCCCTATCCCAGCCCTGCCCCAGAGCCAGCCCAGCCCCCAGCCCCAGCCCCAGCCCCGGCCCCAGTCTGTCCCCAGGTCCCAGCACAGCTGTAGCCCTGCCCCCAGCCCCGGCTCCAGCCCCAGACCCAGTTCCTTCCCCAGACCCCAGCCCAGCCACAGCTCTGCCCCAGCCCCCACACCAACCCTACACCAGCCCTTCCTCTAGCCCCAGCCCCAGCCCTGGCCCCAGCTCCAGCCCCAATCCAGCCCCAGCCCTGTCCCAGCCCCAGCCCCAGCCCTATCCCAGCCCCAATTCCAACCCCGGCCGAAGCCCAGCCCCAGCTCAACCCCAGCCTAGCCCCAGCCCCAACCTCAGTCCCAGCCCTGCTCCCAGCCCCAACGCCAGCCTCAGCCCCAGCCCTAACCCAGCCCTGCCCCAGCAACCGGGCCCAGACCCCAGCCCAGCCCCACCCTCAGCCCCAGCCCAGCCCCGGCCCCAGCCCTGCCCCAGCCCCAGCCTTAGCCCAGCCCTGCCCTCAGCCCAGTCCCAGCCTGGCCCCAGCCCTGCCCTAGCCCAGCCCCAGCCACAGCCCAGCCACAGCCCCAGCCCTGCACCCAGCCCCAGACCCTTCTCTAGTAGACTCTTCTCTACTTCCTTGGTTAGTTTGTTTACCATTTCCCATTGTGCTTTTGTTATTTCAATTCCTCTGCCTTCAAAATCTTATGTCTCTTACTTTTCCTTTTACTAATCCTTTTAATTATTCCTGATATTTCCCAACTAAAATTTCTCTAGTCTTTATTTCCCACTTATGCCAATCCCTTTCAATAATTTTCCATGGGGATTTAAATCCTTTTTCTCACCACAGAATAGGTTTTCTGTATTTACCAGCCCAAACTGCCTATTTTCAAATTCAGCATTCAGGACAAAATATTTTTTTGATTGATGCTTTTGACCCCAGATTATCATAACAGTTATTGTGATCGATGTTCGACTTCATGGGAAATGCTGTTTCCTCTTAGTCTTGATTCTTCTGCACATTAGTGAAGGAATAGTTGTTAAAATTAATACCTATTTACTACAAACCTTAACTTATGCTAATACCAAAAAATCCTTAAAACCTTAAAAAACTATGTTGAAATTAATCCATCAAATCAGTGTCTATAGGGTTGGCCTTGCCCTTTCGAGTTTGTGCGCAAAGGTACTAAGGCTGCCATAACCTGTTGACTATGCTCAAGCTGTTTTGTCATTGTCATTGACAACACCTCAGCCTGTTTTTGTAATCCCTTATCAATCACCTCCGTCAACATGGCCATCGGATTGCTTGGCAAGTCCTGAGCCCTCTGCAACAATTCGGCTACCGTCCATCTAGGATCTGCTGATGTAATAAGCTGCTGCGTCTGCTGGTTCCCATTCTGCATTAAACACTGCCTTAAAATTGCCTCTCGGATACCTTCTCCTACGCTTGCTGCTCTAAGTGCGGCAAGCAACTTATCTACAAATTCACCAAGAGGTTCCTGTCTACCTTGCTTAGTTCCCATATAGTGAGGATTTGCATTTCCATCCTTCTGCTTTTCAAAAGCTCTCCTTACTATCTGGGCTGATGCTTGCAAAACAGGCGGCTGTAAAAGTGCCTGTAACTCTGGTCTCTCATACTGTCCCGTTCCACACAACTGATCTACTGTTACACCAAATAATGGATCGTTTTGCTGTCTTTGTACTCCAGCTGCTTGTCTAGCTAGGTGTTCCCACTCATTCAAAAATGTCATAAATTGAGATGCTGTTAGGATCAGCTTCATAACATCATAAGAATCTCTAGGTAACATATTATAGTTCATATAAATAAAATCAATCATCTGTCTAGCTGGTTCAGATTGAATCCCAAACTGACTCTCAGTCTGTCTTAATTGAGATAACAATTTCCATGGCAATTGAGTTACATCAGCCTGAACAACATTTTGCTCCCCAGGGACCTGTGTATACATTACTGGAAAAGCTTGATGTGAAGCAGCCAGCCGGCTAAACCCTTCCTGACTTCCTTCGGCATTTAAGTGTTCTGCAACCTTTTGCCAATACTCTGCGTGCTTTCTTGCATGATCTTTAACACCACCTCCAGGACCTACCGCCCTGTTTGTCTCCTCTCCCTCACCTACTTTCTTCTCCTCTACAATTTGCTCAGCTGAAAGAGACGGGGAAGGCTCCTCACCAGAGTCCTGTGTTACAGATTGTAATTCGACTCTGCCACCTAGCCCTTTTACACACGCAGCCTTCTCCTTTCTTAAATAATCCTGAACCTCTTCTGACAAAGGCAACCCAGAATGTGTAACACTTGCTCCATTTGGGTCCATATGATCTAATCGTACCCTGGCTTGATAAGCTGCCACTTGCTCCGCACGATGCTGATCCAATGCTGTCATAACCATCTTCCACCATTTTCCACACTCCTTTGCTCGTTTTTCATCATCTAACCCATGCAGCCACAAGTCTTGTCCAAACTTTTTCCACTGCAATCTTTCAAACACCTCATTTGGGTCCTTAAAATATCCTAACTCTCCTGCATAGCTTAACAGCGGCACCAACTCCTTCTCAAAATTTAACTTACACTGTCGCTTTTCTAAAAAGCATTTAAATAAATCATACGCTGCCTGCCTATCCATGTCCGTATTTAAACGTTAATACCTGTGCGCACAGTCCTTGTTTAAGCAGTTCCCAGCTCTACAGCGTCTTCGGCTTCAAGGCTGTCTTCCCTTTTCTTGCAGCCTCCTGTACTGCTATCCCGGGCCGGCCTTCTTCTTGCCTCCGGCTTACTGTGAATCTCCCAAGTCCCGAAGAACTTCTTAGACCCTAACCTTTGTCTTCATTAGGGTCCCGTGTTCAAGCGCCACTTACTGCAAGAAGGGGCCGCTTTAACAACCAATGTGATCAGCAGAATCCAACTTTATTGAGTATCAGACACATCTTATATACAGTTTGCTATAATTATGCCCACTTGACAACATACTATTGGTTGTTCTCTAAAAGGTTACATCATTGTTTTCACAACTCCGTAGAATTCTTCTATCCGGCCTAATTGCTCTCTTCCCCAGATCTCGCCTCCTCCTTATCTTGCTTGCCTCCCTTCTCAGGGGCAGCAGGACTTAGCATACCAAGCAATCAGCACTTTCTCACATCTCTTACAGCGCCACTATATTATCAACAGAGAATTCTTCAAGGCCTGAATTGCACAGGCGTTCCTGGGACCCAAGGACCCTCTTGTTCAAAACAATCCTCAACACCAACCCTGCCCCAGCCCAAGCCCCAGCCCCAGCCCCAGCCACAGCCCCATCCCGGCCCCCAGCCCAGCCCAGCACCATCCCCATCCCTGACCCCAACCACAGCCCCAGCCCTTCCCCAGCCCCAGCCCCAGCCTCAGCCCCAGCCCAGCCCTAGCCCAGCCCTGCCCTCAGCCCAGCCCCAGCCCAGCCCAGCCCCAGCCCCAGTCCTGCCCCAGCCCAGCCCCCAGCCCCAGCCCTGCCCCAGCCCTGTCCTCAGCCCAGCCCCAGCCCCAGCCCGACCCCAGCCCTGCCCCAGCCCCGGCCCCAGCCCCAGCCCAGCCCCAGCCCTGCCCCAGCTCCGGCCCTAGCCCTGTCCCCAGCCCCGTCCCCAGCCCCGTCCCCTACCCCAGCCCTGGCTTCTACCCAGCCCCGGCCCCAGCCCTTCCCCAGCCCTGCCCCAGTCCCAGCCTCAGCCCCAGCCCCAGCCTCGGCCCTAGCCCAGCCCTAGCCCAGTCCTGCTCCAGCCCAGCCCCCAGCCCCAGCCCTAGCCCCACCCTCGGCCCCAGCCCAGCTCCAGCCCCAGGCCCGGCCCCTGCCCAGCCCTAACCTAGCCCTGCCCCAGCCCAGTCCCCAGCCCCAGCCCTGCCCCAGCCCTGCCCTCAACCCAGCGCCAGCCCCAGCCTGACCCCAGCCCTGCCCCAGCCCCGGCCCCAGCCCTGCCCCAGCTTCAGTCCCAGACCCAGCCCCGGCCCCAGCCCTGCTCCAGCCAGCCCCAGCCCATGGCCCAGCCTCAAGCCTAGTCCTGCCCCAGCCCTGGCCCCAATCCAGCCCCAGCCCAGTCCCAGCCCTTCCCCAGCCACAGCCCCAGCCTCGGCCCTAGCCCAGCCCTAGCCCAGCCCTGTCCGCAGCCCAGCCCCAGCCCAGCCCCAGCCCTGCCCTCACCCCAGCCCCAGCCCCAGCCCGACCCCAGCCCTTCCCCAGCCCCGGCCCCAGCCCCAGCCCAGCCCCAGCCCTGGCCCTAGCCCTGTCCCCAGCCCCATCCCCTACCCCAGCCCTGGCTTCTACCCAGCCCCGGCCCCAGCCCAGGCCCAGCACCAGCACTAGCCCTGTCCCCAGCCCCGGCCTGTGCCCCTGCCCCCAGCCCAGCCACAGCCCTGTCCGCAGCCCCAGCCCCAATCCCACCCCAAGCCCCGGCCCCAGCCCAGCCCCAGCCCTGGCCCTAGCCCTGTCCCCAGCCCCATCCCCTACCCCATTCCTGGCTTCTACCCAGCCCCGGCCCCAGCCCCAGTCTCAGCCCTGCCCCAGTCCCAGCCTCAGCCCCGGCCCCAGCCCCGGCCCCTGCCCAGCCCCAGCCCTAGCCCTGCCCCAGCCCCAGCCCTAGCCCAGCCCTGCCCTCAGCCCAGCCCCAGCCACAGCCCAGCCCCAGCCCTGGACCCAGCCCTGCCCCAGCCCAGCCCCACCCCCAGCCCTAGCCCTGTCCCCAGCCCCGGCCTGTGCCCAGCCCCGGCCTGTGCCCCTGCCCCCAGCCCAGCCACAGCCCTGTCCGAAGCCCCAGCCCCAATCCCACCCCAAGCCCCGGCCCCAGCCCAGCCCTAGCCCAGCCCTGCCCCAGCCCAGCCTCAGCCCTGCCGCAGCTCCGGCCCTAGCCCTGTCCCCAGCCCAGGCCCCTTCCCCAGCCCCAGCCCCAGCCCCAGCCACAGTCCCATCCCGGCCCCCAGCCCAGCTCCAGCCCTAGCCCAGCCCCAGCCCTGGACCCAGCCTCAGCCCCAGCCCCACCCCCGGCCCAAGCCCCGGCCCCAGCCCAGCTCCAGTCCCAGCCTAGCCCCAGCCCTGCCCTAACCCCGGCCCCATCCCCGGTCCCAGCCCAGCCCTAGCCCAGCCCTGATCCAGCCCCAGCGCTATCCCAGCCCTGCCCTCAGCCCAGTCCCAGGCCTGGACCCAGCCTCACCCCTGCCCCGAGCCCTGCCCCAGCCCTGCCCTCAGCCCAGACCCAGACCCAGCCCGGCCCCAGCCCTGTCCCCAGCCCAGCCCCAGCCCTGCCCCAGTCCCAGCCACAGCTCTGACCTCAGCCCCCTGTACAGCCCCAGACCTGCCCCAGCCCCAGCCCAGCCTCCAGCTTCAGCCCAGCCCCCAGCCCAGGTGCAGACCTTCCACAGCCCAGCCCCAATCCAGCCCCAGCCCAGCTCCAGCCCAGCCCTGCCCCAGCCCTGCCCCAGCCCCGGCCCTACCCTGCCCCAGCCTTGCCCCAGCGCCAGCCCAGCCCCCAGCCCCGGCCCCAGCCCTGCCCCAGCCCTGCCCCAGAGCCAGCCCAGCCCCCAGCCCCAGCCCCAGCCCCGGCCCCAGTCTGTCCCCAGGTCCCAGCACAGCTGTAGCCCTGCCCCCAGCCCCGGCTCCAGCCCCAGACCCAGTTCCTTCCCCAGACCCCAGCCCAGCCCCAGCTCTGCCCCAGCCCCCACACCAACCCTACACCAGCCCTTCCTCTAGCCCCAGCCCCAGCCCTGGCCCCAGCTCCAGCCCCAATCCAGCCCCAGCCCTGTCCCAGCCCCGGCCCCAGCCCTATCCCAGCCCCAATTCCAACCCCGGCCGAAGCCCAGCCCCAGCTCAACCCCAGCCTAGCCCCAGCCCCAACCTCAGTCCCAGTCCTGCTCCCAGCCCCAACGCCAGCCTCAGCCCCAGCCCTAACCCAGCCCTGCCCCAGCAACCGGGCCCAGACCCCAGCCCAGCCCCACCCTCAGCCCCAGCCCAGCCCCGGCCCCAGCCCTGCCCCAGCCCCAGCCCTAGCCCAGCCCTGCCCTCAGCCCAGTCCCAGCCTGGCCCCAGCACTGTCCGCAGCCCCAGCCCCAGCCCCAGCCCTGCCCAAGATTTGGTTCCAGGCCCGGCCCCAGCCCTGCCCCCAGCCCAGCCCCAGATCAGCCCCAGGCGAGCCCCAGGCCTGCCCCAGCGCCGGTCCTAGCCCTGCCCGAGCCCCAGCCCCAGCCCCGGCCGCAGCCCTGCCCCAGCCCCACTCCTGCCCTAGCCCCAGCCCCAGCCCCAGCCCCGGCTCCAGCCCTGCCCTAGCCCCAGTCCTGCCCCAGCCCAAGCCCGGGCTCCAGCCCTAGCCCAGCCCAGACCCAGCCCTGGACCCAGCCCAACCCTCGGCCCCGGCCCCAGCCCCAGCCCCAGCCCAGCCCCGGCCCCAGCCCCAGCCCGGGCCCCATCCCTGGCCCAGCCCCCAACCCAGCCTCAGCCCCATCCCTGCCCTAGCCCCAGCCCCAACCTTGGCCCCAGCCCAGCCTCAGCCACAGCCCTACCCCAGCCCCGGCCGCAGCCCTGTCCACAGCCCAGCCCCAGCCCTGCCCCAGTCCCAGCCACAGCCCCGGCCCCAGCCACAGCCCAGCCCCCGCCCCATCCCTGTCCCCAGCCCCAGTCCCAGCCACAGCCCCGGCCCCAGCGCAGCCCTAACCTAGCCCTGCCCCAGCCCCAGGCCTAGCCCAGCCCTACCCCCAGCCCCGGCCCCAGCCCTATCCCAGCCCTGCCCCAGAGCCAGCCCAGCCCCCAGCCCCAGCCCCAGCCCCGGCCCCAGTCTGTCCCCAGGTCCCAGCACAGCTGTAGCCCTGCCCCCAGCCCCGGCTCCAGCCCCAGACCCAGTTCCTTCCCCAGACCCCAGCCCAGCCACAGCTCTGCCCCAGCCCCCACACCAACCCTACACCAGCCCTTCCTCTAGCCCCAGCCCCAGCCCTGGCCCCAGCTCCAGCCCCAATCCAGCCCCAGCCCTGTCCCAGCCCCAGCCCCAGCCCTATCCCAGCCCCAATTCCAACCCCGGCCGAAGCCCAGCCCCAGCTCAACCCCAGCCTAGCCCCAGCCCCAACCTCAGTCCCAGCCCTGCTCCCAGCCCCAACGCCAGCCTCAGCCCCAGCCCTAACCCAGCCCTGCCCCAGCAACCGGGCCCAGACCCCAGCCCAGCCCCACCCTCAGCCCCAGCCCAGCCCCGGCCCCAGCCCTGCCCCAGCCCCAGCCTTAGCCCAGCCCTGCCCTCAGCCCAGTCCCAGCCTGGCCCCAGCCCTGCCCTAGCCCAGCCCCAGCCACAGCCCAGCCCCAGCCCCAGCCCTGCACCCAGCCCCAGACCCTTCTCTAGTAGACTCTTCTCTACTTCCTTGGTTAGTTTGTTTACCATTTCCCATTGTGCTTTTGTTATTTCAATTCCTCTGCCTTCAAAATCTTATGTCTCTTACTTTTCCTTTTACTAATCCTTTTAATTATTCCTGATATTTCCCAACGAAAATTTCTCTAGTCTTTATTTCCCACTTATGCCAATCCCTTTCAATAATTTTCCATGGGGATTGAAATCCTTTTTCTCACCACAGAATAGGTTTTCTGTATTTACCAGCCCAAACTGCCTATTTTCAAATTCAGCATTCAGGACAAAATATTTTTTTGATTGATGCTTTTGACCCCAGATTATCATAACAGTTATTGTGATCGAT
The DNA here is from genome assembly GCF_026170545.1 of Melanerpes formicivorus. Taxonomy (NCBI): domain Eukaryota; kingdom Metazoa; phylum Chordata; class Aves; order Piciformes; family Picidae; genus Melanerpes; species Melanerpes formicivorus. The sequence goes on along the minus strand of NW_027142759.1, from coordinate 97,822 downwards.
GTTCGACTTCATGGGAAATGCTGTTTCCTCTTAGTCTTGATTCTTCTGCACATTAGTGAAGGAATAGTTGTTAAAATTAATACCTATTTACTACAAACCTTAACTTATGCTAATACCAAAAAATCCTTAAAACCTTAAAAAACTATGTTGAAATTAATCCATCAAATCAGTGTCTATAGGGTTGGCCTTGCCCTTTCGAGTTTGTGCGCAAAGGTACTAAGGCTGCCATAACCTGTTGACTATGCTCAAGCTGTTTTGTCATTGTCATTGACAACACCTCAGCCTGTTTTTGTAATCCCTTATCAATCACCTCCGTCAACATGGCCATCGGATTGCTTGGCAAGTCCTGAGCCCTCTGCAACAATTCGGCTACCGTCCATCTAGGATCTGCTGATGTAATAAGCTGCTGCGTCTGCTGGTTCCCATTCTGCATTAAACACTGCCTTAAAATTGCCTCTCGGATACCTTCTCCTACGCTTGCTGCTCTAAGTGCGGCAAGCAACTTATCTACAAATTCACCAAGAGGTTCCTGTCTACCTTGCTTAGTTCCCATATAGTGAGGATTTGCATTTCCATCCTTCTGCTTTTCAAAAGCTCTCCTTACTATCTGGGCTGATGCTTGCAAAACAGGCGGCTGTAAAAGTGCCTGTAACTCTGGTCTCTCATACTGTCCCGTTCCACACAACTGATCTACTGTTACACCAAATAATGGATCGTTTTGCTGTCTTTGTACTCCAGCTGCTTGTCTAGCTAGGTGTTCCCACTCATTCAAAAATGTCATAAATTGAGATGCTGTTAGGATCAGCTTCATAACATCATAAGAATCTCTAGGTAACATATTATAGTTCATATAAATAAAATCAATCATCTGTCTAGCTGGTTCAGATTGAATCCCAAACTGACTCTCAGTCTGTCTTAATTGAGATAACAATTTCCATGGCAATTGAGTTACATCAGCCTGAACAACATTTTGCTCCCAGGGACCTGTGTATACATTACTGGAAAAGCTTGATGTGAAGCAGCCAGCCGGCTAAACCCTTCCTGACTTCCTTCGGCATTTAAGTGTTCTGCAACCTTTTGCCAATACTCTGCGTGCTTTCTTGCATGATCTTTAACACCACCTCCAGGACCTACCGCCCTGTTTGTCTCCTCTCCCTCACCTACTTTCTTCTCCTCTACAATTTGCTCAGCTGAAAGAGACGGGGAAGGCTCCTCACCAGAGTCCTGTGTTACAGATTGTAATTCGACTCTGCCACCTAGCCCTTTTACACACGCAGCCTTCTCCTTTCTTAAATAATCCTGAACCTCTTCTGACAAAGGCAACCCAGAATGTGTAACACTTGCTCCATTTGGGTCCATATGATCTAATCGTACCCTGGCTTGATAAGCTGCCACTTGCTCCGCACGATGCTGATCCAATGCTGTCATAACCATCTTCCACCATTTTCCACACTCCTTTGCTCGTTTTTCATCATCTAACCCATGCAGCCACAAGTCTTGTCCAAACTTTTTCCACTGCAATCTTTCAAACACCTCATTTGGGTCCTTAAAATATCCTAACTCTCCTGCATAGCTTAACAGCGGCACCAACTCCTTCTCAAAATTTAACTTACACTGTCGCTTTTCTAAAAAGCATTTAAATAAATCATACGCTGCCTGCCTATCCATGTCCGTATTTAAACGTTAATACCTGTGCGCACAGTCCTTGTTTAAGCAGTTCCCAGCTCTACAGCGTCTTCGGCTTCAAGGCTGTCTTCCCTTTTCTTGCAGCCTCCTGTACTGCTATCCCGGGCCGGCCTTCTTCTTGCCTCCGGCTTACTGTGAATCTCCCAAGTCCCGAAGAACTTCTTAGACCCTAACCTTTGTCTTCATTAGGGTCCCGTGTTCAAGCGCCACTTACTGCAAGAAGGGGCCGCTTTAACAACCAATGTGATCAGCAGAATCCAACTTTATTGAGTATCAGACACATCTTATATACAGTTTGCTATAATTATGCCCACTTGACAACATACTATTGGTTGTTCTCTAAAAGGTTACATCATTGTTTTCACAACTCCGTAGAATTCTTCTATCCGGCCTAATTGCTCTCTTCCCCAGATCTCGCCTCCTCCTTATCTTGCTTGCCTCCCTTCTCAGGGGCAGCAGGACTTAGCATACCAAGCAATCAGCACTTTCTCACATCTCTTACAGCGCCACTATATTATCAACAGAGAATTCTTCAAGGCCTGAATTGCACAGGCGTTCCTGGGACCCAAGGACCCTCTTGTTCAAAACAATCCTCAACACCAACCCTGCCCCAGCCCAAGCCCCAGCCCCAGCCACAGCCCCATCCCGGCCCCCAGCCCAGCCCAGCACCATCCCCATCCCTGACCCCAACCACAGCCCCAGCCCTTCCCCAGCCCCAGCCCCAGCCTCAGCCCCAGCCCAGCCCTAGCCCAGCCCTGCCCTCAGCCCAGCCCCAGCCCAGCCCAGCCCCAGCCCCAGTCCTGCCCCAGCCCAGCCCCCAGCCCCAGCCCTGCCCCAGCCCTGTCCTCAGCCCAGCCCCAGCCCCAGCCCGACCCCAGCCCTGCCCCAGCCCCGGCCCCAGCCCCAGCCCAGCCCCAGCCCTGCCCCAGCTCCGGCCCTAGCCCTGTCCCCAGCCCCGTCCCCAGCCCCGTCCCCTACCCCAGCCCTGGCTTCTACCCAGCCCCGGCCCCAGCCCTTCCCAGCCCTGCCCCAGTCCCAGCCTCAGCCCCAGCCCCAGCCTCGGCCCTAGCCCAGCCCTAGCCCAGTCCTGCTCCAGCCCAGCCCCCAGCCCCAGCCCTAGCCCCACCCTCGGCCCCAGCCCAGCTCCAGCCCCAGGCCCGGCCCCTGCCCAGCCCTAACCTAGCCCTGCCCCAGCCCAGTCCCCAGCCCCAGCCCTGCCCCAGCCCTGCCCTCAACCCAGCGCCAGCCCCAGCCTGACCCCAGCCCTGCCCCAGCCCCGGCCCCAGCCCTGCCCCAGCTTCAGTCCCAGACCCAGCCCCGGCCCCAGCCCTGCTCCAGCCAGCCCCAGCCCATGGCCCAGCCTCAAGCCTAGTCCTGCCCCAGCCCTGGCCCCAATCCAGCCCCAGCCCAGTCCCAGCCCTTCCCCAGCCACAGCCCCAGCCTCGGCCCTAGCCCAGCCCTAGCCCAGCCCTGTCCGCAGCCCAGCCCCAGCCCAGCCCCAGCCCTGCCCTCACCCCAGCCCCAGCCCCAGCCCGACCCCAGCCCTTCCCCAGCCCCGGCCCCAGCCCCAGCCCAGCCCCAGCCCTGGCCCTAGCCCTGTCCCCAGCCCCATCCCCTACCCCAGCCCTGGCTTCTACCCAGCCCCGGCCCCAGCCCAGCCCCAGCACCAGCCCTAGCCCTGTCCCCAGCCCCGGCCTGTGCCCCCTGCCCCCAGCCCAGCCACAGCCCTGTCCGCAGCCCCAGCCCCAATCCCACCCCAAGCCCCGGCCCCAGCCCAGCCCCAGCCCTGGCCCTAGCCCTGTCCCCAGCCCCATCCCCTACCCCATTCCTGGCTTCTACCCAGCCCCGGCCCCAGCCCCAGTCTCAGCCCTGCCCCAGTCCCAGCCTCAGCCCCAGCCCCGGCCCCTGCCCAGCCCCAGCCCTAGCCCTGCCCCAGCCCCAGCCCTAGCCCAGCCCTGCCCTCAGCCCAGCCCCAGCCACAGCCCAGCCCCAGCCCTGGACCCAGCCCTGCCCCAGCCCAGCCCCACCCCCAGCCCTAGCCCTGTCCCCAGCCCCGGCCTGTGCCCAGCCCCGGCCTGTGCCCCTGCCCCCAGCCCAGCCACAGCCCTGTCCGAAGCCCCAGCCCCAATCCCACCCCAAGCCCCGGCCCCCAGCCCAGCCCTAGCCCAGCCCTGCCCCAGCCCAGCCTCAGCCCTGCCGCAGCTCCGGCCCTAGCCCTGTCCCCAGCCCAGGCCCCTTCCCCAGCCCCAGCCCCAGCCCCAGCCACAGTCCCATCCCGGCCCCCCAGCCCAGCTCCAGCCCTAGCCCAGCCCCAGCCCTGGACCCAGCCTCAGCCCCAGCCCCACCCCCGGCCCAAGCCCCGGCCCCAGCCCAGCTCCAGTCCCAGCCTAGCCCCCAGCCCTGCCCTAACCCCGGCCCCATCCCCGGTCCCAGCCCAGCCCTAGCCCAGCCCTGATCCAGCCCCAGCGCTATCCCAGCCCTGCCCTCCAGCCCAGTCCCAGGCCTGGACCCAGCCTCACCCCTGCCCCGAGCCCTGCCCCAGCCCTGCCCTCAGCCCAGACCCAGACCCAGCCCGGCCCCAGCCCTGTCCCCAGCCCAGCCCCAGCCCTGCCCCAGTCCCAGCCACAGCTCTGACCTCAGCCCCCTGTACAGCCCCAGACCTGCCCCAGCCCCAGCCCAGCCTCCAGCTTCAGCCCAGCCCCCAGCCCAGGTGCAGACCTTCCACAGCCCAGCCCCAATCCAGCCCCAGCCCAGCTCCAGCCCAGCCCTGCCCCAGCCCTGCCCCAGCCCCGGCCCTACCCTGCCCCAGCCTTGCCCCAGCGCCAGCCCAGCCCCCAGCCCCGGCCCCAGCCCTGCCCCAGCCCTGCCCCAGAGCCAGCCCAGCCCCCAGCCCCAGCCCCAGCCCCGGCCCCAGTCTGTCCCCAGGTCCCAGCACAGCCGTAGCCCTGCCCCCAGCCCCGGCTCCAGCCCCAGACCCAGTTCCTTCCCCAGACCCCAGCCCAGCCCCCAGCTCTGCCCCAGCCCCCACACCAACCCTACACCAGCCCTTCCTCTAGCCCCAGCCCCAGCCCTGGCCCCAGCTCCAGCCCCAATCCAGCCCCAGCCCTGTCCCAGCCCCGGCCCCAGCCCTATCCCAGCCCCAATTCCAACCCCCGGCCGAAGCCCAGCCCCAGCTCAACCCCAGCCTAGCCCCAGCCCCAACCTCAGTCCCAGTCCTGCTCCCAGCCCCAACGCCAGCCTCAGCCCCAGCCCTAACCCAGCCCTGCCCCAGCAACCGGGCCCAGACCCCAGCCCAGCCCCACCCTCAGCCCCAGCCCAGCCCCGGCCCCAGCCCTGCCCCAGCCCCAGCCCTAGCCCAGCCCTGCCCTCAGCCCAGTCCCAGCCTGGCCCCAGCACTGTCCGCAGCCCCAGCCCCAGCCCCAGCCCTGCCCAAGATTTGGTTCCAGGCCCGGCCCCAGCCCTGCCCCCAGCCCAGCCCCAGATCAGCCCCAGGCGAGCCCCAGGCCTGCCCCAGCGCCGGTCCTAGCCCTGCCCGAGCCCCAGCCCCAGCCCCGGCCGCAGCCCTGCCCCAGCCCCACTCCTGCCCTAGCCCCAGCCCCAGCCCCCAGCCCCGGCTCCAGCCCTGCCCTAGCCCCAGTCCTGCCCCAGCCCAAGCCCGGGCTCCAGCCCTAGCCCAGCCCAGACCCAGCCCTGGACCCAGCCCAACCCTCGGCCCCGGGCCCCAGCCCCAGCCCCAGCCCAGCCCCGGCCCCAGCCCCCAGCCCGGGCCCCATCCCTGGCCCAGCCCCCAACCCAGCCTCAGCCCCATCCCTGCCCTAGCCCCAGCCCCAACCTTGGCCCCAGCCCAGCCTCAGCCACAGCCCTACCCCAGCCCCGGCCGCAGCCCTGTCCACAGCCCAGCCCCCAGCCCAGCCCCAGCCCTGCCCCAGCTCCGGCCCTAGCCCTGTCCCCAGCCCCGTCCCCAGCCCCGTCCCCTACCCCCAGCCCTGGCTTCTACCCAGCCCCGGCCCCAGCCCTTCCCCAGCGCTGCCCCAGTCCCAGCCTCAGCCCCGGCCCCAGCCCCGGCCCCTGCCCAGCCCTAACCTAGCCCTGCCCCAGCCCCAGCCCTAGCCCAGCCCTGCCCTCAGCCCAGCCCCAGCCCCAGCCCAGCCACAGGCCCAGCCCTGCCCCAGCCCAGCCCCAGCCACAGCCCAGCCACAGCCCTGGACCCAGCCCCAGTCCTGTCCCAGCCCCGGCCCCAGCCCAGCCCTAGCCCAACCCTGCCCCAGCCCCAGCCCCAGCCCTAGCCCAGCCCTGCCCTCAGCCCAGCCCCAGCCCTGGACCCAGCCCCAGCCCTGCCTTGAACTCAGCCCTAGTCCGGCCCCAGCCCTGCCCCAGCTCCGGCCCAAGCCCCTGTCCCCAGCCCAGGCCCCTGCCCCAGCCCCAGTCCTGCCCCATCCCAGGCCTCATCCCCAGCCCTGCCCCAGCCCTGCCCTCAGCCCTGCCCCTGCCCCAGCCCGGCCCCAGCCTAGCCTCCAGCCCCAGCTCCAGCCCTTCCCCAGCCCAGCCCCCAGACCCAGCCCTGCCCCAGCCCTGCCCTCACCCCAGCCCCCCACCCCAGCCCTGGACCCTGTCCCAGCCCCAGACCTGCCCCAGCCCCTGCCCCAGCCCTGGCTCCTGCCCCATCCTCGGCCCCAGCCCAGCCCCAGCCCCAGCCCTAGCCCCCACCCTCAGCCCCAGCCCAGCTCCAGCCCCAGCCTTGCCCCAGCCCGGTCCCAGCCCCAGCCCTGGACCCAGCCCACCCTCAGCCCCAGCCCAGCTCCAGCCCCAGCCTTGCCCCCAGCCCAGCCCCAGTCCCAGCCCTGGACCCAGCCCCAGCCCCAGCCCCACCCTCGGCCCCAGCCCAGCCCCAGCCACAGCCCAGCCCCAGCCCTGGACCCAGCCCTGCCCCAGCCCAGCCCCAGCCACAGCCCAGCCCCTGCCCTGGACCCAGCTCCAGCCCCAGCCCAGCCCTAGCCCAGCCCTGACCCAGCCTCCGCCCTGCTCCAGCTCCAGACCTAGCCCAGCCCTGCCCCAGCCCTGCCCCAGCCCCGGCCCCAGCCCCAGCCCAGCCCCAGCCCTGGCCCTAGCCCTGTCCCCAGCCCCGTCCCCTACCCCAGCCCTGGCTTCTACCCAGCCCCGGCCCCAGCCCCAGCCCCAGCCCTGCCCCAGTCCCAGCCTCAGCCCCGGCCCCAGCCCCGGCCCCTGCCCAGCCCTAACCTAGCCCTGCCCCAGCCCCAGCCCTAGCCCCAGCCCTGCCCTCAGCCCAGCCCCAGCCACAGCCCAGCCCCAGCCCTGGACCCAGCCCTGCCCCAGCCCAGCCCCACCCCCAGCCCTAGCCCTGTCCCCAGCCCCGGCCTGTGCCCCTGCCCCCAGCCCAGCCACAGCCCTGTCCGCAGCCCCAGCCCCAATCCCACCCCAAGCCCCGGCCCCAGCCCGGCCCCAGCCCTGCCCCAGCTCCGGCCCTAGCCCCACCCCAGCCCAAGCCCCAGACACAGCCACAGCCCCATCCCGGCCCCCAGCCCAGCCCAGCCCAGCCCCGCCCAGCCCCAGCCCCATCCCTGACCCCAACCCCATCCCCAGCCCAGCCCCAGCCCTTCCCCAGCCCCAGCCTCGGCCCTAGCCCAGCCCTAGCCCAGTCCTGCTCCAGCCCAGCCCCCAGCCCCAGCCCTAGCCCCACCCTCGGCCCCAGCCCAGCTCCAGCCCCAGGCCCGGCCCCTGCCCAGCCCTAACCTAGCCCTGCCCCAGCCCAGTCCCCAGCCCCAGCCCTGCCCCAGCCCTGCCCTCAACCCAGCGCCAGCCCCAGCCCGACCCCAGCCCTGCCCCAGCCCCGGCCCCAGCCCTGCCCCAGCTTCAGTCCCAGACCCAGCCCCGGCCCCAGCCCTGCTCCAGCCAGCCCCAGCCCAAGGCCGAGCCTCAAGCCTAGTCCTGGCCCAGCCCTGGCCCCAATCCAGCCCCAGCCCAGCCCCAGCCCTTCCCCAGCCCCCAGCCCCAGCCTCGTCCCTAGCCCAGCCCTAGCCCAGCCCTGTCCGCAGCCCAGCCCCAGCCCAGCCCCAGCCCTGCCCTCACCCCAGCCCCAGCCCCAGCCCGACCCCAGCCCTGCCCCAGCCCCGGCCCCAGCCCCAGCCCAGCCCCAGCCCTGGCCCTAGCCCTGTCCCCAGCCCCATCCCCTACCCCATTCCTGGCTTCTACCCAGCCCCGGCCCCAGCCCCAGTCCTCAGCCCTGCCCCAGTCCCAGCCTCAGCCCCAGCCCCGGCCCCTGCCCAGCCCCAGCCCTAGCCCTGCCCCAGCCCCAGCCCTAGCCCAGCCCTGCCCTCAGCCCAGCCCCAGCCACAGCCCAGCCCCAGCCCTGGACCCAGCCTGCCCCAGCCCAGCCCCACCCCCAGCCCTAGCCCTGTCCCCAGCCCCGGCCTGTGCCCAGCCCCGGCCTGTGCCCCTGCCCCCAGCCCAGCCACAGCCCTGTCCGAAGCCCCCAGCCCCAATCCCACCCCAAGCCCTGGCCCCAGCCCAGCCCTAGCCAGCCAGCCCTGCCCCAGCCCAGCCTCAGCCCTGCCGCAGCTCCGGCCCTAGCCCTGTCCCCAGCCCAGGCCCCTTCCCCAGCCCAAGCCCCAGCCCCAGCCACAGTCCCATCCCAGCCCCCAGCCCAGCTCCAGCCCTAGCCCAGCCCCAGCCCTGGACCCAGCCTCAGCCCCAGCCCCACCCCTGGCCCAAGCCCCGGCCCCAGCCCAGCTCCAGTCCCAGCCTAGCCCCAGCCCTGCCCTAACCCCGGCCCCATCCCCGGTCCCAGCCCAGCCCTAGCCCAGCCCTGATCCAGCCCCAGCGCTATCCCAGCCCCTGCCCTCAGCCCAGTCCCAGGCCTGGACCCAGCCTCACCCCTGCCCCGAGCCCTGCCCCAGCCCTGCCCTCAGCCCAGACCCAGACCCAGGCCCGGCCCCAGCCCTGTCCCCAGCCCAGCCCCAGCCCTGCCCCAGTCCCAGCCACAGCTCTGACCTCAGCCCCCTGTACAGCCCCAGACCTGCCCCAGCCCCAGCCCAGCCTCCAGCTTCAGCCCAGCCCCCAGCCCAGGTGCAGACCTTCCACAGCCCAGCCCCAATCCAGCCCCAGCCCAGCTCCAGCCCAGCCCTGCCCCAGCCCTGCCCCCAGCCCCGGCCCTACCCTGCCCCAGCCTTGCCCCAGCGCCAGCCAGCCCCCAGCCCCGGCCCCCAGCCCTGCCCCAGCCCTGCCCCAGAGCCAGCCCAGCCCCCAGCCCCAGCCCCAGCCCCGGCCCCAGTCTGTCCCCAGGTCCCAAGCACAGCCGTAGCCCTGCCCCCCAGCCCCGGCTCCAGCCCCAGACCCAGTTCCTTCCCCAGACCCCAGCCCAGCCCCAGCTCTGCCCCAGCCCCCACACCAACCCTACACCAGCCCTTCCTCTAGCCCCAGCCCCAGCCCTGCCCCAGCTCCAGCCCCCAATCCAGCCCCAGCCCTGTCCCAGCCCCGGCCCCAGCCCCTATCCCAGCCCCAATTCCAACCCCGGCCGAAGCCCAGCCCCAGCTCAACCCCCAGCCTAGCCCCAGCCCCAACCTCAGTCCCAGTCCTGCTCCCAGCCCCAACGCCAGCCTCAGCCCCAGCCCTAACCCAGCCCTGCCCCAGCAACCGGGCCCAGACCCCAGCCCAGCCCCACCCTCAGCCCCAGCCCAGCCCCGGCCCCAGCCCTGCCCCAGCCCTAGCCCAGCCCTGCCCTCAGCCCAGTCCCAGCCTGGCCCCAGCACTGTCCGCAGCCCCAGCCCCAGCCCCAGCCCTGCCCAAGATTTGGTTCCAGCCCGGCCCCAGCCCCTGCCCCCAGCCCAGCCCCAGATCAGCCCCAGGCGAGCCCCAGGCCTGCCCCAGCGCCGGTCCTAGCCCTGCCCGAGCCCCAGCCCCAGCCCCGGGCCGCAGCCCTGCCCCAGCCCCACTCCTGCCCTAGCCCCAGCCCCAGCCCCAGCCCCGGCTCCAGCCCTGCCCTAGCCCCAGTCCCTGCCCCAGCCCAAGCCCGGGCTCCAGCCCTAGCCCAGCCCAGACCCAGCCCTGGACCCAGCCCAACCCTCGGCCCCGGCCCCAGCTCCAGCCCCAGCCTTGCCCCAGCCCAGCCCCAGTCCCAGCCCTGGACCCAGCCCCAGCCCCAGCCCCACCCTCGGCCCCAGCCCAGCCCCAGCCACAGCCCAGCCCCAGCCCTGGACCCAGCCCTGCCCCAGCCCAGCCCCAGCCACAGCCCAGCCCCTGCCCCTGGACCCAGCTCCAGCCCCAGCCCAGCCCTAGCCCAGCCCTGACCCAGCCTCCGCCCTGCTCCAGCTCCAGACCTAGCCCAGCCCTGCCCCAGCCCTGGACCCAGCCCTGCCCCAGCCCAGCCCCAGCCACAGCCCAGCCCCTGCCCTGGACCCAGCTCCAGCCCCAGCCCAGCCCTAGCCCAGCCCTGACCCAGCCTCCGCCCTGCTCCAGCTCCAGACCTAGCCCAGCCCTGCCCCAGCCCTGCCCCAGCCCCGGCCCCCAGCCCCAGCCCAGCCCCAGCCCTGGCCCTAGCCCTGTCCCCAGCCCCGTCCCCTACCCCAGCCCTGGCTTCTACCCAGCCCCCGGCCCCAGCCCCAGCCCCAGCCCTGCCCCAGTCCCAGCCTCAGCCCCGGCCCCAGCCCCGGCCCCTGCCCAGCCCTAACCTAGCCCTGCCCCAGCCCCAGCCCTAGCCCAGCCCTGCCCTCAGCCCAGCCCCAGCCACAGCCCAGCCCCAGCCCTGGACCCAGCCCTGCCCCAGCCCAGCCCCACCCCCAGCCCCTAGCCCTGTCCCCAGCCCCGGCCTGTGCCCCTGCCCCCAGCCCAGCCACAGCCCTGTCCGCAGCCCCAGCCCCCAATCCCACCCCAAGCCCCGGCCCCAGCCCGGCCCCAGCCCTGCCCAGCTCCGGCCCTAGCCCCACCCCAGCCCAAGCCCCCAGACACAGCCACAGCCCCATCCCGGCCCCCAGCCCAGCCCAGCCCAGCCCCGCCCAGCCCCATCCCCATCCCTGACCCCCAACCCCATCCCCAGCCCAGCCCCAGCCCTTCCCCAGCCCCAGCCCCAGCCTCGGCCCTAGCCCAGCCCTAGCCCAGTCCTGCTCCAGCCCAGCCCCCAGCCCCCAGCCTAGCCCCACCCTCGGCCCCAGCCCAGCTCAGCCCCGGCCCGGCCCCTGCCCAGCCCTAACCTAGCCCTGCCCCAGCCCAGTCCCCAGCCCCAGCCCTGCCCCAGCCCTGCCCTCAACCCAGCGCCAGCCCCAGCCCGACCCCAGCCCTGCCCCAGCCCCGGCCCCAGCCCTGCCCCAGCTTCAGTCCCAGACCCAGCCCCGGACCCAGCCCTGCTCCAGCCAGCCCCAGCCCCAAGGCCGAGCCTCAAGCCTAGTCCTGGCCCAGCCCTGGCCCAAATCCAGCCCCAGCCCAGCCCCAGCCCTTCCCCAGCCCCAGCCCCAGCCTCGTCCCTAGCCCAGCCCTAGCCCAGCCCTGTCCGCAGCCAGCCCCAGCCCAGCCCCAGCCCTGCCCTCACCCCAGCCCCAGCCCCAGCCCGACCCCAGCCCCTGCCCAGCCCCGGCCCCAGCCCCAGCCCAGCCCCAGCCCTGGCCCTAGCCCTGTCCCCAGCTCCATCCCCTACCCCAGCCCTGGCTTCTACCCAGCCCCGGCCCCAGCCCAGCCCCAGCCCTGGCCCTAGCCCTGTCCCCAGCCCCATCCCCTACCCCATTCCTGGCTTCTACCCAGCCCCGGCCCCAGCCCCAGTCTCAGCCCTGCCCCAGTCCCAGCCTCAGCCCCAGCCCCGGCCCCTGCCCAGCCCCAGCCCTAGCCCTGCCCCAGCCCCAGCCCTAGCCCAGCCCTGCCCTCAGCCCAGCCCCAGCCACAGCCCAGCCCCAGCCCTGGACCCAGCCCTGCCCCAGCCCAGCCCCACCCCCAGCCCTAGCCCTGTCCCCAGCCCCGGCCTGTGCCCAGCCCCGGCCTGTGCCCCTGCCCCCAGCCCAGCCACAGCCCTGTCCGAAGCCCCAGCCCCAATCCCACCCCAAGCCCTGGCCCCAGCCCAGCCCTAGCCCAGCCCTGCCCCAGCCCCAGCCTCAGCCCTGCCGCAGCTCCGGCCCTAGCCCTGTCCCCAGCCCAGGCCCCTTCCCCAGCCCAAGCCCCAGCCCCAGCCACAGTCCCATCCCGGCCCCCAGCCCAGCTCCAGCCCTAGCCCAGCCCCAGCCCTGGACCCAGCCTCAGCCCCAGCCCCACCCCCGGCCCAAGCCCCGGCCCCAGCCCAGCTCCAGTCCCAGCCTAGCCCCAGCCCTGCCCTAACCCCGGCCCCATCCCCGGTCCCAGCCCAGCCCTAGCCCAGCCCTGATCCAGCCCCAGCGCTATCCCAGCCCTGCCCTCAGCCCAGTCCCAGGCCTGGACCCAGCCTCACCCCTGCCCCGAGCCCTGCCCCAGCCCTGCCCTCAGCCCAGACCCAGACCCAGCCCGGCCCCAGCCCTGTCCCCAGCCCAGCCCCAGCCCTGCCCCAGTCCCAGCCACAGCTCTGACCTCAGCCCCCTGTACAGCCCCAGACCTGCCCCAGCCCCAGCCCAGCCTCCAGCTTCAGCCCAGCCCCCAGCCCAGGTGCAGACCTTCCACAGCCCAGCCCCAATCCAGCCCCAGCCCAGCTCCAGCCCAGCCCTGCCCCAGCCCTGCCCCAGCCCCGGCCCTACCCTGCCCCAGCCTTGCCCCAGCGCCAGCCCAGCCCCCAGCCCCGGCCCCAGCCCTGCCCCAGAGCCAGCCCAGCCCCCAGCCCCAGCCCCAGCCCCGGCCCCAGTCTGTCCCCAGGTCCCAGCACAGCCGTAGCCCTGCCCCCAGCCCCGGCTCCAGCCCCAGACCCAGTTCCTTCCCCAGACCCTAGCCCAGCCCCAGCTCTGCCCCAGCCCCCCACACCAACCCTACACCAGCCCTTCCTCTAGCCCCAGCCCCAGCCCTGGCCCCAGCTCCAGCCCCAATCCAGCCCCAGCCCTGTCCCAGCCCCAGCCCCAGCCCTATCCCAGCCCCAATTCCAACCCCGGCCGAAGCCCAGCCCCAGCTCAACCCCAGCCTAGCCCCAGCCCCAACCTCAGTCCCAGTCCTGCTCCCAGCCCCAACGCCAGCCTCAGCCCCAGCCCTAACCCAGCCCTGCCCCAGCAACCGGGCCCAGACCCCAGCCCCAGCCCCACCCTCAGCCCCAGCCCAGCCCCGGCCCCAGCCCTGCCCCAGCCCTAGCCCAGCCCTGCCCTCAGCCCAGTCCCAGCCTGGCCCCAGCACTGTCCGCAGCCCCAGCCCCAGCCCCAGCCCTGCCCAAGATTTGGTTCCAGGCCCGGCCCCAGCCCTGCCCCCAGCCCAGCCCCAGATCAGCCCCAGGCGAGCCCCAGGCCTGCCCCAGCGCCGGTCCTAGCTCTGCCCGAGCCCCAGCCCCAGCCCCGGCCGCAGCCCTGCCCCAGCCCCACTCCTGCCCTAGCCCCAGCCCCAGCCCCAGCCCCGGCTCCAGCCCTGCCCTAGCCCCAGTCCTGCCCCAGCCCAAGCCCGGGCTCCAGCCCTAGCCCAGCCCAGACCCAGCCCTGGACCCAGCCCAACCCTCGGCCCCGGCCCCAGCTCCAGCCCCAGCCTTGCCCCAGCCCAGCCCCAGTCCCAGCCCTGGACCCAGCCCCAGCCCCAGCCCCACCCTCGGCCCCAGCCCAGCCCCAGCCACAGCCCAGCCCCAGCCCTGGACCCAGCCCTGCCCCAGCCCAGCCCCAGCCACAGCCCAGCCCCTGCCCTGGACCCAGCTCCAGCCCCAGCCCAGCCCTAGCCCAGCCCTGACCCAGCCTCCGCCCTGCTCCAGCTCCAGACCTAGCCCAGCCCTGCCCCAGCCCTGGACCCAGCCCTGCCCCAGCCCAGCCCCACCCCAGCCCTGGCCCTAGCCCTGTCCCCAGCCCCGTCCCCTACCCCAGCCCTGGCTTCTACCCAGCCCCGGCCCCAGCCCCAGCCCCAGCCCTGCCCCAGTCCCAGCCTCAGCCCCGGCCCCAGCCCCGGCCCCTGCCCAGCCCTAACCTAGCCCTGCCCCAGCCCCAGCCCTAGCCCAGCCCTGCCCTCAGCCCAGCCCCTGCCCCCAGCCCAGCCACAGCCCTGTCCGCAGCCCCAGCCCCAATCCCACCCCAAGCCCCGGCCCCCAGCCCGGCCCCAGCCCTGCCCCAGCTCCGGCCCTAGCCCCACCCCAGCCCAAGCCCCAGACACAGCCACAGCCCCATCCCGGCCCCCAGCCCAGCCCAGCCCAGCCCCGCCCAGCCCCATCCCCATCCCTGACCCCAACCCCATCCCCAGCCCAGCCCCAGCCCTTCCCCAGCCCCAGCCTCGGCCCTAGCCCAGCCCTAGCCCAGTCCTGCTCCAGCCCAGCCCCCAGCCCCAGCCCTAGCCCCACCCTCGGCCCCAGCCCAGCTCCAGCCCCAGGCCCGGCCCCTGCCCAGCCCTAACCTAGCCCTGCCCCAGCCCAGTCCCCAGCCCCAGCCCTGCCCCAGCCCTGCCCTCAACCCAGCGCCAGCCCCAGCCCGACCCCAGCCCTGCCCCAGCCCCGGCCCCAGCCCTGCCCCAGCTTCAGTCCCAGACCCAGCCCCGGCCCCAGCCCTGCTCCAGCCAGCCCCAGCCCAAGGCCGAGCCTCAAGCCTAGTCCTGGCCCAGCCCTGGCCCCAATCCAGCCCCAGCCCAGCCCCAGCCCTTCCCCAGCCCCAGCCACAGCCTCGTCCCTAGCCCAGCCCTAGCCCAGCCCTGTCCGCAGCCCAGCCCCAGCCCAGCCCCAGCCCTGCCCTCACCCCAGCCCCAGCCCCAGCCCGACCCCAGCCCTGCCCCAGCCCCGGCCCCAGCCCCAGCCCAGCCCCAGCCCTGGCCCTAGCCCTGTCCCCAGCTCCATCCCCTACCCCAGCCCTGGCTTCTACCCAGCCCCGGCCCCAGCCCAGCCCCAGCCCTGGCCCTAGCCCTGTCCCCAGCCCCATCCCCTACCCCCATTCCTGGCTTCTACCCAGCCCCGGCCCCAGCCCAAGTCTCAGCCCTGCCCCAGTCCCAGCCTCAGCCCCGGCCCCAGCCCCGGCCCCTGCCCAGCCCCAGCCCTAGCCCTGCCCCAGCCCCAGCCCTAGCCCAGCCCTGCCCTCAGCCCAGCCACAGCCACAGCCCAGCCCCAGCCCTGGACCCAGCCCTGCCCCAGCCCAGCCCCACCCCCAGCCCTAGCCCTGTCCCCAGCCCCGGCCTGTGCCCAGCCCCGGCCTGTGCCCCTGCCCCCAGCCCAGCCACAGCCCTGTCCGAAGCCCCAGCCCCAATCCCACCCCAAGCCCTGGCCCCAGCCCAGCCCTAGCCCAGCCCTGCCCCAGCCCAGCCTCAGCCTTGCCGCAGCTCCGGCCCTAGCCCTGTCCCCAGCCCAGGCCCCTTCCCCAGCCCCAGCCCAGCCCCAGCCACAGTCCCATCCCGGCCCCCAGCCCAGCTCCAGCCCTAGCCCAGCCCCAGCCCTGGACCCAGCCTCAGCCCCAGCCCCACCCCCGGCCCAAGCCCCGGCCCCAGCCCAGCTCCAGTCCCAGCCTAGCCCCAGCCCTGCCCTAACCCCGGCCCCATCCCCGGTCCCAGCCCAGCCCTAGCCCAGCCCTGATCCAGCCCCAGCGCTATCCCAGCCCTGCCCTCAGCCCAGTCCCAGGCCTGGACCCAGCCTCACCCCTGCCCCGAGCCCTGCCCCAGCCCTGCCCTCAGCCCAGACCCAGACCCAGCCCGGCCCCAGCCCTGTCCCCAGCCCCAGCCCCAGCCCTGCCCCAGTCCCAGCCACAGCTCTGACCTCAGCCCCCTGTACAGCCCCAGACCTGCCCCAGCCCCAGCCCAGCCTCCAGCTTCAGCCCAGCCCCCAGCCCAGGTGCAGACCTTCCACAGCCCAGCCCCAATCCAGCCCCAGCCCAGCTCCAGCCCAGCCCTGCCCCAGCCCTGCCCCAGCCCCGGCCCTACCCTGCCCCAGCCTTGCCCCAGCGCCAGCCCAGCCCCCAGCCCCGGCCCCAGCCCTGCCCCAGCCCTGCCCCAGAGCCAGCCCAGCCCCCAGCCCCAGCCCCAGCCCCGGCCCCAGTCTGTCCCCAGGTCCCAGCACAGCCGTAGCCCTGCCCCCAGCCCCGGCTCCAGCCCCAGACCCAGTTCCTTCCCCAGACCCCAGCCCAGCCCCAGCTCTGCCCCAGCCCCCCACACCAACCCTACACCAGCCCTTCCTCTAGCCCCAGCCCCAGCCCTGGCCCCAGCTCCAGCCCCAATCCAGCCCCAGCCCTGTCCCAGCCCCGGCCCCAGCCCTATCCCAGCCCCCAATTCCAACCCCGGCCGAAGCCCAGCCCCAGCTCAACCCCAGCCTAGCCCCAGCCCCAACCTCAGTCCCAGTCCTGCTCCCAGCCCCAACGCCAGCCCCGGCCCCAGCCCTGCCCCAGCCCCAGCCCTAGCCCAGCCCCTGCCCTCAGCCCAGTCCCAGCCTGGCCCCAGCACTGTCCGCAGCCCCAGCCCCAGCCCCAGCCCTGCCCAAGATTTGGTTCCAGGCCCGGCCCCAGCCCTGCCCCCAGCCCAGCCCCAGATCAGCCCCAGGCGAGCCCCAGGCCTGCCCCAGCACCGGTCCTAGCCCCTGCCCGAGCCCCAGCCCCAGCCCCGGCCGCAGCCCTGCCCCAGCCCCACTCCTGCCCTAGCCCCAGCCCCAGCCCCAGCCCCCGGCTCCAGCCCTGCCCTAGCCCCAGTCCTGCCCCAGCCCAAGCCCGGGCTCCAGCCCTAGCCCAGCCCAGACCCAGCCCTGGACCCCAGCCCAACCCTCGGCCCCGGCCCCAGCCCCAGCCCCAGCCCAGCCCCGGCCCCCAGCCCCAGCCCGGGCCCCATCCCTGGCCCAGCCCCCAACCCAGCCTCAGCCCCATCCCTGCCCTAGCCCCAGCCCCAACCTTGGCCCCAGCCCAGCCTCAGCCACAGCCCTACCCCAGCCCCGGCCGCAGCCCTGTCCACAGCCCAGCCCCAGCCCTGCCCCAGTCCCAGCCACAGCCCCGGCCCCAGCCACAGCCCAGCCCCCGCCCCATCCCTGTCCCCAGCCCCAGTCCCAGCCACAGCCCCCGGCCCCAGCGCAGCCCTAACCTAGCCCCTGCCCCAGCCCCAGGCCTAGCCCAGCCCTACCCCCAGCCCCGGCCCCAGCCCTATCCCAGCCCTGCCCCAGAGCCAGCCCCGCCCCCAGCCCCAGCCCCAGCCCCAGCCCGCCCCAGTCTGTCCCCAGGTCCCAGCACAGCTGTAGCCCTGCCCCCCAAGCCCCGGCTCCAGCCCCAGACCCAGTTCCTTCCCCAGACCCCAGCCCAGCCCCAGCTCTGCCCCAGCCCCGCCCCAGCCCCCACACCAACCCTACACCAGCCCTTCCTCTAGCCCCAGCCCCAGCCCTGGCCCCAGCTCCAGCCCCAATCCAGCCCCAGCCCTGTCCCAGCCCCGGCCCCCAGCCCTATCCCAGCCCCAATTCCAACCCCGGCCGAAGCCCAGCCCCAGCTCAACCCCAGCCTAGCCCCCAGCCCCAACCTCAGTCCCAGCCCTGCTCCCAGCCCCAACGCCAGCCTCAGCCCCAGCCCTAACCCAGCCCTGCCCCAGCAACCCGGGCCCAGACCCCAGCCCAGCCCCACCCTCAGCCCCAGCCCAGCCCCCGGCCCCAGCCCTGCCCCAGCCCCAGCCTTAGCCCAGCCCTGCCCTCAGCCCAGTCCCAGCCTGGCCCCAGCCCTGCCCTAGCCCAGCCCCAGCCACAGCCCAGCCCCAGCCCCAGCCCTGCACCCAGCCCCAGACCCTTCTCTAGTAGACTCTTCTCTACTTCCTTGGTTAGTTTGTTTACCATTTCCCATTGTGCTTTTGTTATTTCAATTCCTCTGCCTTCAAAATCTTATGTCTCTTACTTTTCCTTTTACTAATCCTTTTAATTATTCCTGATATTTCCCAACGAAAATTTCTCTAGTCTTTATTTCCCACTTATGCCCAATCCCTTTCAATAATTTTCCATGGGGATTTAAATCCTTTTTCTCACCACAGAATAGGTTTTCTGTATTTACCAGCCCAAACTGCCTATTTTCAAATTCAGCATTCAGGACAAAATATTTTTTTGATTGATGCTTTTGACCCCAGATTATCATAACAGTTATTGTGATCGATGTTCGACTTCATGGGAAATGCTGTTTCCTCTTAGTCTTGATTCTTCTGCACATTAGTGAAGGAATAGTTGTTAAAATTAATACCTATTTACTACAAACCTTAACTTATGCTAATACCAAAAAATCCTTAAAACCTTAAAAAAACTATGTTGAAATTAATCCATCAAATCAGTGTCTATAGGGTTGGCCTTGCCCTTTCGAGTTTGTGCGCAAAGGTACTAAGGCTGCCATAACCTGTTGACTATGCTCAAGCTGTTTTGTCATTGTCATTGACAACACCTCAGCCTGTTTTTGTAATCCCTTATCAATCACCTCCGTCAACATGGGCCATCGGATTGCTTGGCAAGTCCTGAGCCCTCTGCAACAATTCGGCTACCGTCCATCTAGGATCTGCTGATGTAATAAGCTGCTGCGTCTGCTGGTTCCCATTCTGCATTAAACACTGCCTTAAAATTGCCTCTCGGATACCTTCTCCTACGCTTGCTGCTCTAAGTGCGGCAAGCAACTTATCTACAAATTCACCAAGAGGTTCCTGTCTACCTTGCTTAGTTCCCATATAGTGAGGATTTGCATTTCCATCCTTCTGCTTTTCAAAAGCTCTCCTTACTATCTGGGCTGATGCTTGCAAAACAGGCGGCTGTAAAAGTGCCTGTAACTCTGGTCTCTCATACTGTCCCGTTCCACACAACTGATCTACTGTTACACCAAATAATGGATCGTTTTGCTGTCTTTGTACTCCAGCTGCTTGTCTAGCTAGGTGTTCCCACTCATTCAAAAATGTCATAAATTGAGATGCTGTTAGGATCAGCTTCATAACATCATAAGAATCTCTAGGTAACATATTATAGTTCATATAAATAAAATCAATCATCTGTCTAGCTGGTTCAGATTGAATCCCAAACTGACTCTCAGTCTGTCTTAATTGAGATAACAATTTCCATGGCAATTGAGTTACATCAGCCTGAACAACATTTTGCTCCCCAGGGACCTGTGTATACATTACTGGAAAAGCTTGATGTGAAGCAGCCAGCCGGCTAAACCCTTCCTGACTTCCTTCGGCATTTAAGTGTTCTGCAACCTTTTGCCAATACTCTGCGTGCTTTCTTGCATGATCTTTAACACCACCCTCCAGGACCTACCGCCCTGTTTGTCTCCTCTCCCTCACCTACTTTCTTCTCCTCTACAATTTGCTCAGCTGAAAGAGACGGGGAAGGCTCCTCACCAGAGTCCTGTGTTACAGATTGTAATTCGACTCTGCCACCTAGCCCTTTTACACACACGCAGCCTTCTCCTTTCTTAAATAATCCTGAACCTCTTCTGACAAAGGCAACCCAGAATGTGTAACACTTGCTCCATTTGGGTCCATATGATCTAATCGTACCCTGGCTTGATAAGCTGCCACTTGCTCCGCACGATGCTGATCCAATGCTGTCATAACCATCTTCCACCATTTTCCACACTCCTTTGCTCGTTTTTCATCATCTAACCCATGCAGCCACAAGTCTTGTCCAAACTTTTTCCACTGCAATCTTTCAAATACCTCATTTGGATCCTTAAAATATCCTAACTCTCCTGCATAGCTTAACAGCGGCACCAACTCCTTCTCAAAAATTTAACTTACACTGTCCGCTTTTCTAAAAAGCATTTAAATACTATCCATGTCCGTATTTAAACGTTAATACCTGTGCGCACAGTCCTTGTTTAAGCAGTTCCCAGCTCTACAGCGTCTTCGGCTTCAAGGCTGTCTTCCCTTTTCTTGCAGCCTCCTGTACTGCTATCCCGGGCCGGCCTTCTTCTTGCCTCCGGCTTACTGTGAATCTCCCAAGTCCCGAAGAACTTCTTAGACCCTAACCTTTGTCTTCATTAGGGTCCCGTGTTCAAGCGCCACTTACTGCAAGAAGGGGCCGCTTTAACAACCAATGTGATCAGCGGAATCCAACTTTATTGAGTATCAGACACATCTTATATACAGTTTGCTATAATTATGCCCACTTGACAACATACTATTGGTTGCTCTCTAAAAGGTTACATCATTGTTTTCACAACTCCGTAGAATTCTTCTATCCGGCCTAATTGCTCTCTTCCCCAGATCTCGCCTCCTCCTTATCTTGCTTGCCTCCCTTCTCAGGGGCAGCAGGACTTAGCATACCAAGCAATCAGCACTTTCTCACATCTCTTACAGCGCCACTATATTATCAACAGAGAATTCTTCAAGGCCTGAATTGCACAGGCGTTCCTGGGACCCAAGGACCCTCTTGTTCAAAACAATCCTCAACACCAACCCTGCCCCAGCCCAAGCCCCAGCCCCAGCCACAGCCCCATCCCGGCCCCCAGCCCAGCCAGCACCATCCCCATCCCTGACCCCAACCACAGCCCCAGCCCTTCCCCAGCCCCAGCCCCAGCCTCAGCCCCAGCCCAGCCCTAGCCCAGCCCTGCCCTCAGCCCAGCCCCAGCCCAGCCCAGCCCCAGCCCCAGTCCTGCCCCAGCCCAGCCCCCAGCCCCAGCCCTGCCCCAGACCTGTCCTCAGCCCAGCCCCAGCCCCAGCCCGACCCCAGCCCTGCCCTAGCCCCGGCCCCAGCCCCAGCCCAGCCCCAGCCCTGCCCCAGCTCCGGCCCTAGCCCTGTCCCCAGCCCCGTCCCCAGCCCCGTCCCCTACCCCAGCCCTGGCTTCTACCCAGCCCCGGCCCCAGCCCTTCCCCAGCCCTGCCCCAGTCCCAGCCTCAGCCCCGGCCCCAGCCCCGGCCCCTGCCCAGCCCTAACCTAGCCCTGCCCCAGCCCCAGCCCTAGCCCAGCCCTGCCCTCAGCCCAGCCCCAGCCCCAGCCCAGCCACAGGCCCAGCCCTGCCCCAGCCCAGCCCCAGCCCCCAGCCCAGCCACAGCCCTGGACCCAGCCCCAGTCCTGTCCCAGCCCCGGCCCCAGCCCAGCCCTAGCCCAACCCTGCCCCAGCCCCAGCCCCAGCCCTAGCCCAGCCCTGCCCTCAGCCCAGCCCCAGCCCTGGACCCAGCCCCAGCCCTGCCTTGAACTCAGCCCTAGTCCGGCCCCAGCCCTGCCCAGCTCCGGCCCCAAGCCCTGTCCCCAGCCCAGGCCCCTGCCCCAGCCCCAGTCCTGCCCCATCCCAGGCCTCATCCCCAGCCCTGCCCCAGCCCTGCCCTCAGCCCTGCCCCTGCCCCAGCCCAGCCCCAGCCTAGCCTCCAGCCCCAGCTCCAGCCCTGCCCCAGCCCAGCCTCCAGACCCAGCCCTGCCCCAGCCCTGCCCTCACCCCAGCCCCCACCCCAGCCCTGGACCCTGTCCCAGCCCCAGACCTGCCCCAGCCCTGCCCCAGCCCTGGCTCCTGCCCCATCCTCGGCCCCAGCCCAGCCCCAGCCCCAGCCCTAGCCCCACCCTCAGCCCCAGCCCAGCTCCAGCCCCAGCCTTGCCCCAGCCCGGTCCCAGCCCCAGCCCTGGACCCAGCCCCACCCTCAGCCCCAGCCCAGCTCCAGCCCCAGCCTTGCCCCAGCCCAGCCCCAGTCCCAGCCCTGGACCCAGCCCCAGCCCCAGCCCCACCCTCGGCCCCAGCCCAGCCCCAGCCACAGCCCAGCCCCAGCCCTGGACCCAGCCCTGCCCCAGCCCAGCCCCAGCCACAGCCCAGCCCCTGCCCTGGACCCAGCTCCAGCCCCAGCCCAGCCCTAGCCCAGCCCTGACCCAGCCTCCGCCCTGCTCCAGCTCCAGACCTAGCCCAGCCCTGCCCCAGCCCTGCCCCAGCCCCGGCCCCAGCCCCAGCCCAGCCCCAGCCCTGGCCCTAGCCCTGTCCCCAGCCCCGTCCCCTACCCCAGCCCTGGCTTCTACCCAGCCCCGGCCCCAGCCCCAGCCCCAGCCCTGCCCCAGTCCCAGCCTCAGCCCCGGCCCCCAGCCCCGGCCCCTGCCCAGCCCTAACCTAGCCCTGCCCCAGCCCCAGCCCTAGCCCAGCCCTGCCCTCAGCCCAGCCCCAGCCACAGCCCAGCCCCAGCCCTGGACCCAGCCCTGCCCCAGCCCAGCCCCACCCCCAGCCCTAGCCCTGTCCCCAGCCCCGGCCTGTGCCCCTGCCCCCAGCCCAGCCACAGCCCTGTCCGCAGCCCCAGCCCCAATCCCACCCCAAGCCCCCGGCCCCAGCCCGGCCCCAGCCCTGCCCCAGCTCCGGCCCTAGCCCCACCCCAGCCCAAGCCCCAGACACAGCCACAGCCCCATCCCGGCCCCCAGCCCAGCCCAGCCCAGCCCCGCCCAGCCCCATCCCCATCCCTGACCCCAACCCCATCCCCAGCCCAGCCCCAGCCCTTCCCCAGCCCAGCCCCAGCCTCGGCCCTAGCCCAGCCCTAGCCCAGTCCTGCTCCAGCCCAGCCCCCCGCCCCAGCCCCTAGCCCCACCCCTCGGCCCCAGCCCAGCTCCAGCCCCAGGCCCGGCCCCTGCCCAGCCCTAACCTAGCCCTGCCCCAGCCCAGTCCCCAGCCCCAGCCCTGCCCCAGCCCTGCCCTCAACCCAGCGCCAGCCCCAGCCCGACCCCAGCACTGCCCCAGCCCCGGCCCCAGCCCTGCCCCAGCTTCAGTCCCAGACCCAGCCCCGGCCCCAGCCCTGCTCCAGCCAGCCCCAGCCCAAGGCCCAGCCTCAAGCCTAGTCCTGCCCCAGCCCTGGCCCCAATCCAGCCCCAGCCCAGCCCCAGCCCTTCAACCAGCCCCAGCCCCAGCCTCGGCCCTAGCCCTGCCCCAGCCCCAGCCCTAGCCCAGCCCTGCCCTCAGCCCAGCCCCAGCCCCAGCCCAGCCCCAGCCCTGGACCCAGCCCTGCCCAGCCCAGCCCCCACCCCCAGCCCTAGCCCTGTCCCCAGCCCCGGCCTGTGCCCCTGCCCCCAGCCCAGCCACAGCCCCTGTCCGCAGCCCCAGCCCCAATCCCACCCCAAGCCCCGGCCCCTGCCCAGCCCTAGCCCAGCCCTGCCCCAGCCCGGCCCCAGCCCTGCCCCAGCTCCGGCCCTAGCCCCACCCCAGCCCAAGCCCCAGACACAGCCACAGCCCCATCCTGGCCCCCAGCCCAGCCCAGCCCAGCCCCGCCCAGCCCCATCCCCATCCCTGACCCCAACCCCATCCCCAGCCCAGCCCCAGCCCTTCCCCTTCCCCAGCCCCAGCCTCGGCCCTAGCCCAGCCCTAGCCCAGTCCTGCTCCAGCCCAGCCCCCAGCCCCAGCCCTAGCCCCACCCTCGGCCCCCAGCCCAGCTCCAGCCCCAGGGCCCGGCCCCTGCCCAGCCCTAACCTAGCCCTGCCCCAGCCCTGCCCTCAACCCAGCGCCAGCCCCAGCCCGACCCCAGCCCTGCCCCAGCCCCGGCCCCAGCCCTGCCCCAGCTTCAGTCCCAGACCCAGCCCCGGCCCCAGCCTGCTCCAGCCAGCCCCAGCCCAAGGCCCAGCCTCAGCCTAGTCCTGCCCCAGCCCTGGCCCCAATCCAGCCCCAGCCCAGCCCCAGCCCTTCCCCAGCCCCAGCCCCAGCCTCGGCCCCTAGCTCAGCCCTAGCCCAGCCCTGTCCGCAGCCCAGCCCCAGCCCAGCCCCAGCCCTGCCCTCACCCCCAGCCCCAGCCCCAGCCCGACCCCAGCCCTTCCCCAGCCCCGGGCCCCAGCCCCAGCCCAGCCCCAGCCCTGGCCCTAGCCCTGTCCCCAGCCCCATCCCCCTACCCCAGCCCTGGCTTCTACCCAGCCCCGGCCCCAGCCCAGCCCCAGCCCCAGCCCTAGCCCTGTCCCAGCCCCGGCCTGTGCCCGTGCCCCCAGCCCAGCCACAGCCCTGTCCGCAGCCCCAGCCCCAATCCCACCCCAAGCCCCGGCCCCAGCCCAGCCCCAGCCCTGGCCCTAGCCCTGTCCCCAGCCCCATCCCCTACCCCATTCCTGGCTTCCACCCAGCCCCGGCCCCAGCCCCAGCCCCAGCCCTGCCCCAGTCCCAGCCTCAGCCCCGGCCCCAGCCCCGGCCCCAGCCCCGGCCCCTGCCCAGCCCTAACCTAGCCCTGCCCCAGCCCCAGCCCTAGCCCAGCCCTGCCCTCAGCCCAGCCCCAGCCACAGCCCAGCCCCAGCCCTGGACCCAGCCCTGCCCCAGCCCAGCCCCACCCCCCAGCCCTAGCCCTGTCCCCAGCCCCGGCCTGTGCCCCTGCCCCAGCCCAGCCACAGCCCTGTCCGCAGCCCCAGCCCCAATCCCACCCCAAGCCCCGGCCCCAGCCCGCCCCAGCCCTGCCCCAGCTCCGGCCCTAGCCCCACCCCAGCCCAAGCCCCAGACACAGCCACAGCCCCATCCCCCGGCCCCCAGCCCAGCCCAGCCCAGCCCCGCCCAGCCCCATCCCCATCCCTGACCCCAACCCCATCCCCAGCCCAGCCCCAGCCCTTCCCCAGCCCCAGCCCCAGCCTCGGCCCTAGCCCAGCCCTAGCCCAGTCCTGCTCCAGCCCAGCCCCCCCGCCCCAGCCCTAGCCCCACCCTCGGCCCCAGCCCAGCTCCAGCCCCAGGCCCGGCCCCTGCCCAGCCCTAACCTAGCCCTGCCCCAGCCCAGTCCCCAGCCCCAGCCCTGCCCCAGCCCTGCCCTCAACCCAGCGCCAGCCCCAGCCCGACCCCAGCACTGCCCCAGCCCCGGCCCCAGCCCTGCCCCAGCTTCAGTCCCAGACCCAGCCCCGCCCCCAGCCCTGCTCCAGCCAGCCCCAGCCCAAGGCCCAGCCTCAAGCCTAGTCCTGCCCCAGCCCTGGCCCCAATCCAGCCCCAGCCCAGCCCCAGCCCTTCACCAGCCCCAGCCCCAGCCTCGGCCCTAGCCCTGCCCCAGCCCCAGCCCTAGCCCAGCCCTGCCCTCAGCCCAGCCCCAGCCCCAGCCCAGCCCCAGCCCTGGACCCAGCCCTGCCCCAGCCCAGCCCCACCCCCAGCCCTAGCCCTGTCCCCAGCCCCGGCCTGTGCCCCTGCCCCCAGCCCAGCCACAGCCCTGTCCGCAGCCCCAGCCCCAATCCCACCCCCAAGCCCCGGCCCCTGCCCAGCCCTAGCCCAGCCCCTGCCCCAGCCCGGCCCCAGCCCTGCCCCAGCTCCGGCCCTAGCCCCACCCCAGCCCAAGCCCCAGACACAGCCACAGCCCCATCCTGGCCCCCAGCCCAGCCCAGCCCAGCCCCGCCCAGCCCCAGCCCCATCCCTGACCCCAACCCATCCCCAGCCCAGCCCCAGCCCTTCCCCTTCCCCAGCCCCAGCCTCGGCCCTAGCCCAGCCCTAGCCCAGTCCTGCTCCAGCCCAGCCCCCAGCCCCAGCCCTAGCCCCACCCTCGGCCCCAGCCCAGCTCCAGCCCCAGGCCCGGCCCCTGCCCAGCCCTAACCTAGCCCTGCCCCAGCCCTGCCCTCAACCCAGCGCCAGCCCCAGCCCGACCCCAGCCCTGCCCCAGCCCCGGCCCCAGCCCTGCCCCAGCTTCAGTCCCAGACCCAGCCCCGGCCCCAGCCCTGCTCCAGCCAGCCCCAGCCCAAGGCCCAGCCTCAAGCCTAGTCCTGCCCCAGCCCTGGCCCCAATCCAGCCCCAGCCCAGCCCCAGCCCTTCCCCAGCCCCAGCCCCAGCCTCGGCCCTAGCTCAGCCCTAGCCCAGCCCTGTCCGCAGCCCAGCCCCAGCCCAGCCCCAGCCCTGCCCTCACCCCAGCCCCAGCCCCAGCCCGACCCCAGCCCTTCCCCAGCCCCAGGCCCCAGCCCCAGCCCAGCCCCAGCCCTGGCCCTAGCCCTGTCCCCAGCCCCATCCCCTACCCCAGCCCTGGCTTCTACCCAGCCCCGGCCCCAGCCCAGCCCCAGCCCCAGCCCTAGCCCTGTCCCCAGCCCCGGCCTGTGCCCGTGCCCCCAGCCCAGCCACAGCCCTGTCCGCAGCCCCAGCCCCAATCCCACCCCAAGCCCCGGCCCCAGCCCAGCCCCAGCCCTGGCCCTAGCCCTGTCCCCAGCCCCATCCCCTACCCCATTCCTGGCTTCCACCCAGCCCCGGCCCCAGCCCCAGCCCCAGCCCCTGCCCCAGTCCCAGCCTCAGCCCCGGCCCCAGCCCTGGCCCCTGCCCAGCCCCAGCCCTAGCCCTGCCCCAGCCCCAGCCCTAGCCCAGCCCTGCCCTCAGCCCAGCCCCAGCCACAGCCCAGCCCCAGCCCTGGACCCAGCCCTGCCCAGCCCAGCCCCCACCCCCAGCCCTAGCCCTGTCCCAGCCCCGGCCTGTGCCCCTGCCCCCAGCCCAGCCACAGCCCTGTCCGAAGCCCCAGCCCCAATCCCACCCCAAGCCCCGGCCCCAGCCCAGCCCTAGCCCAGCCCTGCCCCCAGCCCAGCCTCAGCCCTGCCGCAGCTCCGGCCCTAGCCCTGTCCCCAGCCCAGGCCCCTTCCCCAGCCCCAGCCCCAGCCCCAGCCACAGTCCCATCCCGGCCCCCAGCCCAGCTCCAGCCCTAGCCCAGCCCCAGCCCTGGACCCAGCCTCAGCCCCAGCCCCACCCCGGCCCAAGCCCCGGCCCCAGCCCAGCTCCAGTCCCAGCCTAGCCCCAGCCCTGCCCTAACCCCGGCCCCATCCCCGGTCCCAGCCCAGCCCTAGCCCAGCCCTGATCCAGCCCCAGCGCTATCCCAGCCCTGCCCTCAGCCCAGTCCCAGGCCTGGACCCAGCCTCACCCCTGCCCCGAGCCCTGCCCCAGCCCTGCCCTCAGCCCAGACCCAGACCCAGCCCGGCCCCAGCCCTGTCCCCAGCCCAGCCCCAGCCCTGCCCCAGTCCCAGCCACAGCTCTGACCTCAGCCCCCTGTACAGCCCCAGACCTGCCCCAGCCCCAGCCCAGCCTCCAGCTTCAGCCCAGCCCCCAGCCCAGGTGCAGACCTTCCACAGCCCAGCCCCAATCCAGCCCCAGCCCAGCTCCAGCCCAGCCCTGCCCCAGCCCTGCCCCAGCCCCGGCCCTACCCTGCCCCAGCCTTGCCCCAGCGCCAGCCCAGCCCCCAGCCCCGGCCCCAGCCCTGCCCCAGCCCTGCCCCAGAGCCAGCCCAGCCCCCAGCCCCAGCCCCAGCCCCAGCCCCGGCCCCAGTCTGTCCCCAGGTCCCAGCACAGCCGTAGCCCTGGCCCCAGCCCCGGCTCCAGCCCCAGACCCAGTTCCTTCCCCAGACCCCAGCCCAGCCCCAGCTCTGCCCCAGCCCCCACACCAACCCTACACCAGCCCTTCCTCTAGCCCCAGCCCCAGCCCTGGCCCCAGCTCCAGCCCCAATCCAGCCCCAGCACTGTCCGCAGCCCCAGCCCCAGCCCCAGCCCTGCCCAAGATTTGGTTCCAGGCCCAGCCCCAGCCCTGCCCCCAGCCCAGCCCCAGATCAGCCCCAGGCCTGCCCCAGCGCCGGTCCTAGCCCTGCCCGAGCCCCAGCCCCAGCCCCGGCCGCAGCCCTGCCCCAGCCCCACTCCTGCCCTAGCCCCAGCCCCAGCCCCAGCCCCGGCTCCAGCCCTGCCCTAGCCCCAGTCCTGCCCCAGCCCAAGCCCGGGCTCCAGCCCTAGCCCAGCCCAGACCCAGCCCTGGACCCAGCCCAACCCTCGGCCCCGGCCCCAGCCCCAGCCCCAGCCCAGCCCCGGCCCCAGCCCCAGCCCGGGCCCCATCCCTGGCCCAGCCCCCAACCCAGCCTCAGCCCCATCCCTGCCCTAGCCCCAGCCCCAACCTTGGCCCCAGCCCAGCCGCAGCCACAGCCCCACCCCAGCCCCGGCCGCAGCCCTGTCCACAGCCCAGCCCCAGCCCTGCCCCAGTCCCAGCCACAGCCCCGGCCCCAGCCACAGCCCAGCCCCCGCCCCATCCCTGTCCCCAGCCCAGCCCCAGCCCCAGCCCTTCCCCAGCCCCAGCCCCGGCCCCAGCACAGCCCTAACCTAGCCCTGCCCCAGCCCCAGGCATAGCCCAGCCCTACCCCCAGCCCTGGCCCCAGCCCTATCCCAGCCCTGCCCCAGAGCCAGCCCAGCCCCCAGCCCCAGCCCCAGCCCCGGCCCCAGTCTGTCCCCAGGTCCCAGCACAGCTGTAGCCCTGCCCCCAGCCCCGGCTCCAGCCCCAGACCCAGTTCCTTCCCCAGACCCCAGCCCAGCCCCACCCTCAGCCCCAGCCCAGCCCCGGCCCCAGCCCCAGCCCGGGCCCCATCCCTGGCCCAGCCCCCAACCCAGCCTCAGCCCCATCCCTGCCCTAGCCCCAGCCCCAACCTTGGCCCCAGCCCAGCCTCAGCCACAGCCCTACCCCAGCCCCGGCCGCAGCCCTGTCCACAGCCCAGCCCCAGCCCTGCCCCAGTCCCAGCCACAGCCTCGGCCCCAGCGCAGCCCTAACCTAGCCCTGCCCCAGCCCCAGGCCTAGCCCAGCCCTACCCCCAGCCCCGGCCCCAGCCCTATCCCAGCCCTGCCCCAGAGCCAGCCCAGCCCCCAGCCCCAGCCCCAGCCCCGGCCCCAGTCTGTCCCCAGGTCCCAGCACAGCCGTAGCCCTGCCCCCAGCCCCGGCTCCAGCCCCAGACCCAGTTCCTTCCCCAGACCCCAGCCCAGCCCCAGCTCTGCCCCAGCCCCCACACCAACCCTACACCAGCCCTTCCTCTAGCCCCAGCCCCAGCCCTGGCCCCAGCTCCAGCCCCAATCCAGCCCCAGCCCTGTCCCAGCCCCAGCCCCAGCCCTATCCCAGCCCCAATTCCAACCCCGGCCGAAGCCCAGCCCCAGCTCAACCCCAGCCTAGCCCCAGCCCCAACCTCAGTCCCAGCCCTGCTCCCAGCCCCAACGCCAGCCTCAGCCCCAGCCCTAACCCAGCCCTGCCCCAGCAACCGGGCCCAGACCCCAGCCCAGCCCCACCCTCAGCCCCAGCCCAGCCCCGGCCCCAGCCCTGCCCCAGCCCCAGCCTTAGCCCAGCCCTGCCCTCAGCCCAGTCCCAGCCTGGCCCCAGCCCTGCCCTAGCCCAGCCCCAGCCACAGCCCAGCCCCAGCCCCAGCCCTGCACCCAGC
The DNA here is from genome assembly GCF_026170545.1 of Melanerpes formicivorus. NCBI lineage: Eukaryota > Metazoa > Chordata > Aves > Piciformes > Picidae > Melanerpes > Melanerpes formicivorus. The sequence goes on along the minus strand of NW_027142759.1, from coordinate 69,061 downwards.
CCCAGACCCTTCTCTAGTAGACTCTTCTCTACTTCCTTGGTTAGTTTGTTTACCATTTCCCATTGTGCTTTTGTTATTTCAATTCCTCTGCCTTCAAAATCTTATGTCTCTTACTTTTCCTTTTACTAATCCTTTTAATTATTCCTGATATTTCCCAACGAAAATTTCTCTAGTCTTTATTTCCCACTTATGCCAATCCCTTTCAATAATTTTCCATGGGGATTGAAATCCTTTTTCTCACCACAGAATAGGTTTTCTGTATTTACCAGCCCAAACTGCCTATTTTCAAATTCAGCATTCAGGACAAAATATTTTTTTGATTGATGCTTTTGACCCCAGATTATCATAACAGTTATTGTGATCGATGTTCGACTTCATGGGAAATGCTGTTTCCTCTTAGTCTTGATTCTTCTGCACATTAGTGAAGGAATAGTTGTTAAAATTAATACCTATTTACTACAAACCTTAACTTATGCTAATACCAAAAAATCCTTAAAACCTTAAAAAACTATGTTGAAATTAATCCATCAAATCAGTGTCTATAGGGTTGGCCTTGCCCTTTCGAGTTTGTGCGCAAAGGTACTAAGGCTGCCATAACCTGTTGACTATGCTCAAGCTGTTTTGTCATTGTCATTGACAACACCTCAGCCTGTTTTTGTAATCCCTTATCAATCACCTCCGTCAACATGGCCATCGGATTGCTTGGCAAGTCCTGAGCCCTCTGCAACAATTCGGCTACCGTCCATCTAGGATCTGCTGATGTAATAAGCTGCTGCGTCTGCTGGTTCCCATTCTGCATTAAACACTGCCTTAAAATTGCCTCTCGGATACCTTCTCCTACGCTTGCTGCTCTAAGTGCGGCAAGCAACTTATCTACAAATTCACCAAGAGGTTCCTGTCTACCTTGCTTAGTTCCCATATAGTGAGGATTTGCATTTCCATCCTTCTGCTTTTCAAAAGCTCTCCTTACTATCTGGGCTGATGCTTGCAAAACAGGCGGCTGTAAAAGTGCCTGTAACTCTGGTCTCTCATACTGTCCCGTTCCACACAACTGATCTACTGTTACACCAAATAATGGATCGTTTTGCTGTCTTTGTACTCCAGCTGCTTGTCTAGCTAGGTGTTCCCACTCATTCAAAAATGTCATAAATTGAGATGCTGTTAGGATCAGCTTCATAACATCATAAGAATCTCTAGGTAACATATTATAGTTCATATAAATAAAATCAATCATCTGTCTAGCTGGTTCAGATTGAATCCCAAACTGACTCTCAGTCTGTCTTAATTGAGATAACAATTTCCATGGCAATTGAGTTACATCAGCCTGAACAACATTTTGCTCCCCAGGGACCTGTGTATACATTACTGGAAAAGCTTGATGTGAAGCAGCCAGCCGGCTAAACCCTTCCTGACTTCCTTCGGCATTTAAGTGTTCTGCAACCTTTTGCCAATACTCTGCGTGCTTTCTTGCATGATCTTTAACACCACCTCCAGGATCTACCGCCCTGTTTGTCTCCTCTCCCTCACCTACTTTCTTCTCCTCTACAATTTGCTCAGCTGAAAGAGACGGGGAAGGCTCCTCACCAGAGTCCTGTGTTACAGATTGTAATTCGACTCTGCCACCTAGCCCTTTTACACACGCAGCCTTCTCCTTTCTTAAATAATCCTGAACCTCTTCTGACAAAGGCAACCCAGAATGTGTAACACTTGCTCCATTTGGGTCCATATGATCTAATCGTACCCTGGCTTGATAAGCTGCCACTTGCTCCGCATGATGCTGATCCAATGCTGTCATAACCATCTTCCACCATTTTCCACACTCCTTTGCTCGTTTTTCATCATCTAACCCATGCAGCCACAAGTCTTGTCCAAACTTTTTCCACTGCAATCTTTCAAATACCTCATTTGGATCCTTAAAATATCCTAACTCTCCTGCATAGCTTAACAGCGGCACCAACTCCTTCTCAAAATTTAACTTACACTGTCGCTTTTCTAAAAAGCATTTAAATAAATCATACGCTGCCTGCCTATCCATGTCCGTATTTAAACGTTAATACCTGTGCGCACAGTCCTTGTTTAAGCAGTTCCCAGCTCTACAGCGTCTTCGGCTTCAAGGCTGTCTTCCCTTTTCTTGCAGCCTCCTGTACTGCTATCCCGGGCCGGCCTTCTTCTTGCCTCCGGCTTACTGTGAATCTCCCAAGTCCCGAAGAACTTCTTAGACCCTAACCTTTGTCTTCATTAGGGTCCCGTGTTCAAGCGCCACTTACTGCAAGAAGGGGCCGCTTTAACAACCAATGTGATCAGCGGAATCCAACTTTATTGAGTATCAGACACATCTTATATACAGTTTGCTATAATTATGCCCACTTGACAACATACTATTGGTTGCTCTCTAAAAGGTTACATCATTGTTTTCACAACTCCGTAGAATTCTTCTATCCGGCCTAATTGCTCTCTTCCCCAGATCTCGCCTCCTCCTTATCTTGCTTGCCTCCCTTCTCAGGGGCAGCAGGACTTAGCATACCAAACAATCAGCACTTTCTCACATCTCTTACAGCGCCACTATATTATCAACAGAGAATTCTTCAAGGCCTGAATTGCACAGGCGTTCCTGGGACCCAAGGACCCTCTTGTTCAAAACAATCCTCAACACCAACCCTGCCCCAGCCCAAGCCCCAGCCCCAGCCACAGCCCCATCCCGGCCCCCAGCCCAGCCCAGCACCATCCCCATCCCTGACCCCAACCACAGCCCCAGCCCTTCCCCAGCCCCAGCCCCAGCCTCAGCCCCAGCCCAGCCCTAGCCCAGCCCTGCCCTCAGCCCAGCCCCAGCCCAGCCCAGCCCCAGCCCCAGTCCTGCCCCAGCCCAGCCCCCAGCCCCAGCCCTGCCCCAGACCTGTCCTCAGCCCAGCCCCAGCCCCAGCCCGACCCCAGCCCTGCCCTAGCCCCGGCCCCAGCCCCAGCCCAGCCCCAGCCCTGCCCCAGCTCCGGCCCTAGCCCTGTCCCCAGCCCCGTCCCCAGCCCCGTCCCCTACCCCAGCCCTGGCTTCTACCCAGCCCCGGCCCCAGCCCTTCCCCAGCGCTGCCCCAGTCCCAGCCTCAGCCCCGGCCCCAGCCCCGGCCCCTGCCCAGCCCTAACCTAGCCCTGCCCCAGCCCCAGCCCTAGCCCAGCCCTGCCCTCAGCCCAGCCCCAGCCCCAGCCCAGCCACAGGCCCAGCCCTGCCCCAGCCCAGCCCCAGCCACAGCCCAGCCACAGCCCTGGACCCAGCCCCAGTCCTGTCCCAGCCCCGGCCCCAGCCCAGCCCTAGCCCAACCCTGCCCCAGCCCCAGCCCCAGCCCTAGCCCAGCCCTGCCCTCAGCCCAGCCCCAGCCCTGGACCCAGCCCCAGCCCTGCCTTGAACTCAGCCCTAGTCCGGCCCCAGCCCTGCCCCAGCTCCGGCCCAAGCCCTGTCCCCAGCCCAGGCCCCTGCCCCAGCCCCAGTCCTGCCCCATCCCAGGCCTCATCCCCAGCCCTGCCCCAGCCCTGCCCTCAGCCCTGCCCCTGCCCCAGCCCGGCCCCAGCCTAGCCTCCAGCCCCAGCTCCAGCCCTTCCCCAGCCCAGCCCCCAGACCCAGCCCTGCCCCAGCCCTGCCCTCACCCCAGCCCCCACCCCAGCCCTGGACCCTGTCCCAGCCCCAGACCTGCCCCAGCCCTGCCCCAGCCCTGGCTCCTGCCCCATCCTCGGCCCCAGCCCAGCCCCAGCCCCAGCCCTAGCCCCACCCTCAGCCCCAGCCCAGCTCCAGCCCCAGCCTTGCCCCAGCCCGGTCCCAGCCCCAGCCCTGGACCCAGCCCCACCCTCAGCCCCAGCCCAGCTCCAGCCCCAGCCTTGCCCCAGCCCAGCCCCAGTCCCAGCCCTGGACCCAGCCCCAGCCCCAGCCCCACCCCTCGGCCCCAGCCCAGCCCCAGCCACAGCCCAGCCCCAGCCCTGGACCCAGCCCTGCCCCAGCCCAGCCCCAGCCACAGCCCAGCCCCTGCCCTGGACCCAGCTCCAGCCCCAGCCCAGCCCTAGCCCAGCCCTGACCCAGCCTCCGCCCTGCTCCAGCTCCAGACCTAGCCCAGCCCTGCCCCAGCCCTGCCCCAGCCCCGGCCCCAGCCCCAGCCCAGCCCCAGCCCTGGCCCTAGCCCTGTCCCCCAGCCCCGTCCCCTACCCCAGCCCTGGCTTCTACCCAGCCCCGGCCCCAGCCCCAGCCCCAGCCCTGCCCCAGTCCCAGCCTCAGCCCCGGCCCCAGCCCCGGCCCCTGCCCAGCCCTAACCTAGCCCTGCCCCAGCCCCAGCCCTAGCCCAGCCCTGCCCTCAGCCCAGCCCCAGCCACAGCCCAGCCCCAGCCCTGGACCCAGCCCTGCCCCAGCCCAGCCCCACCCCCAGCCCTAGCCCTGTCCCCAGCCCCGGCCTGTGCCCCTGCCCCCAGCCCAGCCACAGCCCTGTCCGCAGCCCCAGCCCCAATCCCACCCCAAGCCCCGGCCCCAGCCCGGCCCCAGCCCTGCCCCAGCTCCGGCCCTAGCCCCACCCCAGCCCAAGCCCCAGACACAGCCACAGCCCCATCCCGGCCCCCAGCCCAGCCCAGCCCAGCCCCGCCCAGCCCCATCCCCATCCCTGACCCCAACCCCATCCCCAGCCCAGCCCCAGCCCTTCCCCAGCCCCAGCCTCGGCCCTAGCCCAGCCCTAGCCCAGTCCTGCTCCAGCCCAGCCCCCAGCCCCAGCCCTAGCCCCACCCTCGGCCCCAGCCCAGCTCCAGCCCCAGGCCCGGCCCCTGCCCAGCCCTAACCTAGCCCTGCCCCAGCCCAGTCCCCAGCCCCAGCCCTGCCCCAGCCCTGCCCTCAACCCAGCGCCAGCCCCAGCCCGACCCCAGCCCTGCCCCAGCCCCGGCCCCAGCCCTGCCCCAGCTTCAGTCCCAGACCCAGCCCCGGCCCCAGCCCTGCTCCAGCCAGCCCCAGCCCAAGGCCGAGCCTCAAGCCTAGTCCTGGCCCAGCCCTGGCCCCAATCCAGCCCCAGCCCAGCCCCAGCCCTTCCCCAGCCCCAGCCCCAGCCTCGTCCCTAGCCCAGCCCTAGCCCAGCCCTGTCCGCAGCCCAGCCCCAGCCCAGCCCCAGCCCTGCCCTCACCCCAGCCCCAGCCCCAGCCCGACCCCAGCCCTGCCCCAGCCCCGGCCCCAGCCCCAGCCCAGCCCCAGCCCTGGCCCTAGCCCTGTCCCCAGCTCCATCCCCTACCCCAGCCCTGGCTTCTACCCAGCCCCGGCCCCAGCCCAGCCCCAGCCCCAGCCCTAGCCCTGTCCCCAGCCCCGGCCTGTGCCCGTGCCCCCAGCCCAGCCACAGCCCTGTCCGCAGCCCCAGCCCCAATCCCACCCCAAGCCCCGGCCCCAGCCCAGCCCCAGCCCTGGCCCTAGCCCTGTCCCCAGCCCCATCCCCTACCCCATTCCTGGCTTCTACCCAGCCCCGGCCCCAGCCCCAGCCCCAGCCCTGCCCCAGTCCCAGCCTCAGCCCCGGCCCCAGCCCCGGCCCCTGCCCAGCCCTAACCTAGCCCTGCCCCAGCCCCAGCCCTAGCCCTGCCCCAGCCCCAGCCCTAGCCCAGCCCTGCCCTCAGCCCAGCCCCAGCCACAGCCCAGCCCCAGCCCTGGACCCAGCCCTGCCCCAGCCCAGCCCCACCCCCAGCCCTAGCCCTGTCCCCAGCCCCGGCCTGTGCCCCTGCCCCCAGCCCAGCCACAGCCCTGTCCGCAGCCCCAGCCCCAATCCCCACCCCAAGCCCCGGCCCCAGCCCAGCCCTAGCCCAGCCCAGCCTCAGCCCTGCCCCAGCTCCGGCCCTAGCCCTGTCCCCAGCCCAGGCCCCTTCCCCAGCCCAAGCCCCAGCCCCAGCCACAGCCCCATCCCGGCCCCCAGCCCAGCCCAGCCCAGCCCCATCCCCATCCCTGACCCCAACTCCATCCCCAGCCCAGCCCCAGCCCTTCCCCAGCCCCAGCCCCAGCCTCGGCCCTAGCCCAGCCCTAGCCCAGGCCTGTCCGCAGCCCAGCCCCAGCCCAGCCCCAGCCCCAGTCCTGCCCCAGCCCAGCCCCCCAGCCCCAGCCCTAGCCCCACCCTCGGCCCCCAGCCCAGCTCCAGCCCCAGCCCCGGCCCCTGCCCAGCCCCCACCCCAGCCCTGGACCCTGTCCCAGCCCCAGACCTGCCCCAGCCCTGCCCCAGCCCTGGCTCCTGCCCCATCCTTGGCCCCAGCCAAGCCCCAGCCCCAGCCCCAGCCCTAGCCCCACTTTCAGCCGCAGCCCAGCTCCAGCCCCAGCCTTGCCCCAGCCCAGCCCCAGCCCCAGCCCTGGACCCAGCCCCATCCCCAGCCCCAGCCCAGCCCCAGCCCAGCCCCAGCCCTGGACCCAGCCCCAGCCCCAGCCCCACCCTCGGCCCCAGCCCAGCCCCAGCCACAGCCCAGCCCCTGCCCTGGAACCAGCTCCAGCCCCAGCCCAGCCCTAGCCCAGCCCTGCCCTCAGCCCAGCCCCAGGCCTGGATCCAGCCCCAGCCCTGCCCCAGCCCTGTCCCCAGCCCCGTCCCCTACCCCAGCCCTGGCTTCTACCCAGCCCCGGCCCCAGCCCCAGCCCCAGCCCTGCCCCAGTCCCAGCCTCAGCCCCTGCCCAGCCCTAACCTAGCCCTGCCCCAGCCCCAGCCCTAGCCCAGCCCTGCCCTCAGCCCAGCCCCAGCCACAGCCCAGCCCCAGCCCTGGACCCAGCCCTGCCCCAGCCCAGCCCCACCCCCAGCCCTAGCCCTGTCCCCAGCCCCGGCCTGTGCCCCTGCCCCCAGCCCAGCCACAGCCCTGTCCGCAGCCCCAGCCCCAATCCCACCCCAAGCCCCGGCCCCTGCCCAGCCCTAGCCCAGCCCTGCCCCAGCCCGGCCCCAGCCCTGCCCCAGCTCCGGCCCTAGCCCCACCCCAGCCCAAGCCCCAGACACAGCCACAGCCCCATCCTGGCCCCCAGCCCAGCCCAGCCCAGCCCCGCCCAGCCCCATCCCCATCCCTGACCCCAACCCCAGCCCCAGCCCAGCCCCAGCCCTTCCCCAGCCCCAGCCCCAGCCTCGGCCCTAGCCCAGCCCTAGCCCAGTCCTGCTCCAGCCCAGCCCCCAGCCCCAGCCCTAGCCCCACCCTCGGCCCCAGCCCAGCTCCAGCCCCAGGCCCGGCCCCTGCCCAGCCCTAACCTAGCCCTGCCCCAGCCCTGCCCTCAACCCAGCGCCAGCCCCAGCCCGACCCCAGCCCTGCCCCAGCCCCGGCCCCAGCCCTGCCCCAGCTTCAGTCCCAGACCCAGCCCCGGCCCCCAGCCCTGCTCCAGCCAGCCCCAGCCCAAGGCCCAGCCTCAAGCCTAGTCCTGGCCCAGCCCTGGCCCCAATCCAGCCCCAGCCCAGCCCCAGCCCTTCCCCAGCCCCAGCCCCAGCCTCGGCCCTAGCTCAGCCCTAGCCCAGCCCTGTCCGCAGCCCAGCCCCAGCCCAGCCCCAGCCCTGCCCTCACCCCAGCCCCAGCCCCAGCCCGACCCCAGCCCTTCCCCAGCCCCGGCCCCAGCCCCAGCCCAGCCCCAGCCCTGGCCCTAGCCCTGTCCCCAGCCCCATCCCCTACCCCAGCCCTGGCTTCTACCCAGCCCCGGCCCCAGCCCAGCCCCAGCCCCAGCCCTAGCCCTGTCCCCAGCCCCGGCCTGTGCCCGTGCCCCCAGCCCAGCCACAGCCCTGTCCGCAGCCCCAGCCCCAATCCCACCCCAAGCCCCGGCCCCAGCCCAGCCCCAGCCCTGGCCCTAGCCCTGTCCCCAGCCCCATCCCCTACCCCATTCCTGGCTTCCACCCAGCCCCGGCCCCAGCCCCAGCCCCAGCCCTGCCCCAGTCCCAGCCTCAGCCCCGGCCCCAGCCCTGGCCCCTGCCCAGCCCCAGCCCTAGCCCTGCCCCAGCCCCAGCCCTAGCCCAGCCCTGCCCTCAGCCCAGCCCCCAGCCACAGCCCAGCCCCAGCCCTGGACCCAGCCCTGCCCCAGCCCAGCCCCACCCCCAGCCCTAGCCCTGTCCCCAGCCCCGGCCTGTGCCCCTGCCCCCAGCCCAGCCACAGCCCTGTCCGAAGCCCCAGCCCCAATCCCACCCCAAGCCCCGGCCCCAGCCCAGCCCTAGCCCAGCCCTGCCCCAGCCCAGCCTCAGCCCTGCCCCAGCTCCGGCCCTAGCCCTGTCCCCAGCCCAGGCCCCTTCCCCAGCCCAAGCCCCAGCCCCAGCCACAGCCCCATCCCTGCCCCCAGCCCAGCTCCAGCCCTAGCCCAGCCCCAGCCCTGGACCCAGCCTCAGCCCCAGCCCCACCCCCGGCCCAAGCCCCGGCCCCAGCCCAGCTCCAGTCCCAGCCTAGCCCCAGCCCTGCCCTAACCCCGGCCCCATCCCCGGTCCCCAGCCCAGCCCTAGCCCAGCCCTGATCCAGCCCCAGCGCTATCCCAGCCCTGCCCTCAGCCCAGTCCCAGGCCTGGACCCAGCCTCACCCCTGCCCCGAGCCCTGCCCCAGCCCTGCCCTCAGCCCAGACCCAGACCCAGCCCGGCCCCAGCCCTGTCCCCAGCCCAGCCCCAGCCCTGCCCCAGTCCCAGCCACAGCTCTGACCTCAGCCCCCTGTACAGCCCCAGACCTGCCCCAGCCCCAGCCCAGCCTCCAGCTTCAGCCCAGCCCCCAGCCCAGGTGCAGACCTTCCACAGCCCAGCCCCAATCCAGCCCCAGCCCAGCTCCAGCCCAGCCCTGCCCCAGCCCTGCCCCAGCCCCGGCCCTACCCTGCCCCAGCCTTGCCCCAGCGCCAGCCCAGCCCCCAGCCCCGGCCCCAGCCCTGCCCCAGCCCTGCCCCAGAGCCAGCCCAGCCCCCAGCCCCAGCCCCAGCCCCAGCCCCGGCCCCAGTCTGTCCCCAGGTCCCAGCACAGCCGTAGCCCTGGCCCCAGCCCCGGCTCCAGCCCCAGACCCAGTTCCTTCCCCAGACCCCAGCCCAGCCCCAGCTCTGCCCCAGCCCCCACACCAACCCTACACCAGCCCTTCCTCTAGCCCCAGCCCCAGCCCTGGCCCCAGCTCCAGCCCCAATCCAGCCCCAGCACTGTCCGCAGCCCCAGCCCCAGCCCTGCCCAAGATTTGGTTCCAGGCCCAGCCCCAGCCCTGCCCCCAGCCCAGCCCCAGATCAGCCCCAGGCCTGCCCCAGCGCCGGTCCTAGCCCTGCCCGAGCCCCAGCCCCAGCCCCGGCCGCAGCCCTGCCCCAGCCCCACTCCTGCCCTAGCCCCAGCCCCAGCCCCAGCCCCGGCTCCAGCCCTGCCCTAGCCCCAGTCCTGCCCCAGCCCAAGCCCGGGCTCCAGCCCTAGCCCAGCCCAGACCCAGCCCTGGACCCAGCCCAACCCTCGGCCCCCGGCCCCAGCCCCAGCCCCAGCCCAGCCCCGGCCCCCAGCCCCAGCCTGGGCCCCATCCCTGGCCCAGCCCCCAACCCAGCCTCAGCCCCATCCCTGCCCTAGCCCCAGCCCCAACCTTGGCCCCAGCCCAGCCGCAGCCACAGCCCCACCCCAGCCCCGGCCGCAGCCCTGTCCACAGCCCAGCCCCAGCCCTGCCCCAGTCCCAGCCACAGCCCCGGCCCCAGCCACAGCCCAGCCCCCGCCCCATCCCTGTCCCCAGCCCCAGCCCCAGCCCTTCCCCAGCCCCAGCCCCGGCCCCAGCGCAGCCCTAACCTAGCCCTGCCCCAGCCCCAGGCATAGCCCAGCCCTACCCCCAGCCCTGGCCCCAGCCCTATCCCAGCCCTGCCCCAGAGCCAGCCCAGCCCCCAGCCCCAGCCCCAGCCCCGGCCCCAGTCTGTCCCCAGGTCCCAGCACAGCTGTAGCCCTGCCCCCAGCCCCGGCTCCAGCCCCAGACCCAGTTCCTTCCCCAGACCCCAGCCCAGCCCCACCCTCAGCCCCAGCCCAGCCCCGGCCCCAGCCCCAGCCCGGGCCCCATCCCTGGCCCAGCCCCCAACCCAGCCTCAGCCCCATCCCTGCCCTAGCCCCAGCCCCAACCTTGGCCCCAGCCCAGCCTCAGCCACAGCCCTACCCCAGCCCCGGCCGCAGCCCTGTCCACAGCCCAGCCCCAGCCCTGCCCCAGTCCCAGCCACAGCCTCGGCCCCAGCGCAGCCCTAACCTAGCCCTGCCCCAGCCCCAGGCCTAGCCCAGCCCTACCCCCAGCCCCGGCCCCAGCCCTATCCCAGCCCTGCCCCAGAGCCAGCCCAGCCCCCAGCCCCAGCCCCAGCCCCGGCCCCAGTCTGTCCCCAGGTCCCAGCACAGCCGTAGCCCTGCCCCCAGCCCCGGCTCCAGCCCCAGACCCAGTTCCTTCCCCAGACCCCAGCCCAGCCCCAGCTCTGCCCCAGCCCCCACACCAACCCTACACCAGCCCTTCCTCTAGCCCCAGCCCCAGCCCTGGCCCCAGCTCCAGCCCCAATCCAGCCCCAGCCCTGTCCCAGCCCCGGCCCCAGCCCTATCCCAGCCCCAATTCCAACCCCGGCCGAAGCCCAGCCCCAGCTCAACCCCAGCCTAGCCCCAGCCCCAACCTCAGTCCCAGCCCTGCTCCCAGCCCCAACGCCAGCCTCAGCCCCAGCCCTAACCCAGCCCTGCCCCAGCAACCGGGCCCAGACCCCAGCCCAGCCCCACCCTCAGCCCCAGCCCAGCCCCGGCCCCAGCCCTGCCCCAGCCCCAGCCTTAGCCCAGCCCTGCCCTCAGCCCAGTCCCAGCCTGGCCCCAGCCCTGCCCTAGCCCAGCCCCAGCCACAGCCCAGCCCCAGCCCCAGCCCTGCACCCAGCCCCAGACCCTTCTCTAGTAGACTCTTCTCTACTTCCTTGGTTAGTTTGTTTACCATTTCCCATTGTGCTTTTGTTATTTCAATTCCTCTGCCTTCAAAATCTTATGTCTCTTACTTTTCCTTTTACTAATCCTTTTAATTATTCCTGATATTTCCCAACGAAAATTTCTCTAGTCTTTATTTCCCACTTATGCCAATCCCTTTCAATAATTTTCCATGGGGATTTAAATCCTTTTTCTCACCACAGAATAGGTTTTCTGTATTTACCAGCCCAAACTGCCTATTTTCAAATTCAGCATTCAGGACAAAATATTTTTTTGATTGATGCTTTTGACCCCAGATTATCATAACAGTTATTGTGATCGATGTTCGACTTCATGGGAAATGCTGTTTCCTCTTAGTCTTGATTCTTCTGCACATTAGTGAAGGAATAGTTGTTAAAATTAATACCTATTTACTACAAACCTTAACTTATGCTAATACCAAAAAATCCTTAAAACCTTAAAAAACTATGTTGAAATTAATCCATCAAATCAGTGTCTATAGGGTTGGCCTTGCCCTTTCGAGTTTGTGCGCAAAGGTACTAAGGCTGCCATAACCTGTTGACTATGCTCAAGCTGTTTTGTCATTGTCATTGACAACACCTCAGCCTGTTTTTGTAATCCCTTATCAATCACCTCCGTCAACATGGCCATCGGATTGCTTGGCAAGTCCTGAGCCCTCTGCAACAATTCGGCTACCGTCCATCTAGGATCTGCTGATGTAATAAGCTGCTGCGTCTGCTGGTTCCCATTCTGCATTAAACACTGCCTTAAAATTGCCTCTCGGATACCTTCTCCTACGCTTGCTGCTCTAAGTGCGGCAAGCAACTTATCTACAAATTCACCAAGAGGTTCCTGTCTACCTTGCTTAGTTCCCATATAGTGAGGATTTGCATTTCCATCCTTCTGCTTTTCAAAAGCTCTCCTTACTATCTGGGCTGATGCTTGCAAAACAGGCGGCTGTAAAAGTGCCTGTAACTCTGGTCTCTCATACTGTCCCATTCCACACAACTGATCTACTGTTACACCAAATAATGGATCGTTTTGCTGTCTTTGTACTCCAGCTGCTTGTCTAGCTAGGTGTTCCCACTCATTCAAAAATGTCATAAATTGAGATGCTGTTAGGATCAGCTTCATAACATCATAAGAATCTCTAGGTAACATATTATAGTTCATATAAATAAAATCAATCATCTGTCTAGCTGGTTCAGATTGAATCCCAAACTGACTCTCAGTCTGTCTTAATTGAGATAACAATTTCCATGGCAATTGAGTTACATCAGCCTGAACAACATTTTGCTCCCCAGGGACCTGTGTATACATTACTGGAAAAGCTTGATGTGAAGCAGCCAGCCGGCTAAACCCTTCCTGACTTCCTTCGGCATTTAAGTGTTCTGCAACCTTTTGCCAATACTCTGCGTGCTTTCTTGCATGATCTTTAACACCACCTCCAGGATCTACCGCCCTGTTTGTCTCCTCTCCCTCACCTACTTTCTTCTCCTCTACAATTTGCTCAGCTGAAAGAGACGGGGAAGGCTCCTCACCAGAGTCCTGTGTTACAGATTGTAATTCGACTCTGCCACCTAGCCCTTTTACACACGCAGCCTTCTCCTTTCTTAAATAATCCTGAACCTCTTCTGACAAAGGCAACCCAGAATGTGTAACACTTGCTCCATTTGGGTCCATATGATCTAATCGTACCCTGGCTTGATAAGCTGCCACTTGCTCCGCACGATGCTGATCCAATGCTGTCATAACCATCTTCCACCATTTTCCACACTCCTTTGCTCGTTTTTCATCATCTAACCCATGCAGCCACAAGTCTTGTCCAAACTTTTTCCACTGCAATCTTTCAAATACCTCATTTGGATCCTTAAAATATCCTAACTCTCCTGCATAGCTTAACAGCGGCACCAACTCCTTTTCAAAATTTAACTTACACTGTCGCTTTTCTAAAAAGCATTTAAATAAATCATACGCTGCCTGCCTATCCATGTCCGTATTTAAACGTTAATACCTGTGCGCACAGTCCTTGTTTAAGCAGTTCCCAGCTCTACAGCGTCTTCGGCTTCAAGGCTGTCTTCCCTTTTCTTGCAGCCTCCTGTACTGCTATCCCGGGCCGGCCTTCTTCTTGCCTCCGGCTTACTGTGAATCTCCCAAGTCCCGAAGAACTTCTTAGACCCTAACCTTTGTCTTCATTAGGGTCCCGTGTTCAAGCGCCACTTACTGCAAGAAGGGGCCGCTTTAACAACCAATGTGATCAGCGGAATCCAACTTTATTGAGTATCAGACACATCTTATATACAGTTTGCTATAATTATGCCCACTTGACAACATACTATTGGTTGCTCTCTAAAAGGTTACATCATTGTTTTCACAACTCCGTAGAATTCTTCTATCCGGCCTAATTGCTCTCTTCCCCAGATCTCGCCTCCTCCTTATCTTGCTTGCCTCCCTTCTCAGGGGCAGCAGGACTTAGCATACCAAGCAATCAGCACTTTCTCACATCTCTTACAGCGCCACTATATTATCAACAGAGAATTCTTCAAGGCCTGAATTGCACAGGCGTTCCTGGGACCCAAGGACCCTCTTGTTCAAAACAATCCTCAACACCAACCCTGCCCCAGCCCAAGCCCCAGCCCGAGCCACAGCCCCATCCCAGCCCCCAGCCCAGCCCAGCACCATCCCCATACCTGACCCCAACCACAGCCCCAGCCCTTCCCCAGCCCCAGCCCCAGCCTCAGCCCCAGCCCAGCCCTAGCCCAGCCCTGCCCTCAGCCCAGCCCCAGCCCAGCCCAGCCCCAGCCCCAGTCCTGCCCCAGCCCAGCCCCCAGCCCCAGCCCTGCCCCAGCCCTGTCCTCAGCCCAGCCCCAGCCCCAGCCCGACCCCAGCCCTGCCCCAGCCCCGGCCCCAGCCCCAGCCCAGCCCCAGCCCAGCCCCAGCCCTGCCCCAGCTCCGGCCCCAGCCCTGTCCCCAGCCCCGGCCGCAGCCCTTCCCCAGCCCTGCCCCAGTCCCAGCCTCAGCCCCGGCCCCAGCCCCGGCCCCTGCCCAGCCCTAACCTAGCCCTGCCCCAGCCCCAGCCCTAGCCCAGCCCTGCCCTCAGCCCAGCCCCAGCCCCAGCCCAGCCACAGGCCCAGCCCTGCCCCAGCCCAGCCCCTGCCCAGCCCTAACCTAGCCCTGCCCCAGCCCCAGCCCTAGCCCAGCCCTGCCCTCAGCCCAGCCCCAGCCCCAGCCCAGCCACAGGCCCAGCCCTGCCCCAGCCCAGCCCCAGCCACAGCCCAACCACAGCCCTGGACCCAGCCCCAGTCCTGTCCCAGCCCCGGCCCCAGCCCAGCCCTAGCCCAGCCCTGCCCCAGCCCCAGCCCTAGCCCAGCCCTGCCCTCAGCCCAGCCCCAGCCCTGGACCCAGCCCCAGCCCTGCCTTGAACCCAGCCCTAGTCCGGCCCCAGCCCTGCCCCAGCTCCGGCCCAAGCCCTGTCCCCAGCCCAGACCCCTGCCCCAGCCCCAGTCCTGCCCTATCCCAGCCCCCATCCCCAGCCCTGCCCCAGCCCTGCCCTCAGCCCTGCCCCTGCCCCAGCCCGGCCCCAGCCTAGCCTCCAGCCCCAGCTCCAGCCCTGCCCCAGCCCAGCCCCCAGACCCAGCCCTGCCCCAGCCCTGCCCTCACCCCAGCCCCAGCCACAGCCCAGCCCCAGCCCTGGACCCAGCCCTGCCCCAGCCCAGCCCCACCCCCAGCCCTAGCCCTGTCCCCAGCCCTGGCCTGTGCCCCTGCCCCCAGCCCAGCCACAGCCCTGTCCGCAGCCCCAGCCCCAATCCCACCCCAAGCCTTGGCCCCAGCCCTGCCCCAGCTCCGGCCCTAGCCCCACCCCAGCCCAAGCCCCAGACACAGCCACAGCCCCATCCCAGCCCCCAGCCCAGCCCAGCCCAGCCCCGCCCAGCCCCATCCCCATCCCTGACCCCAACCCCATCCCCAGCCCAGCCCCAGCCCTTCCCCAGCCCCAGCCCCAGCCTCGGCCCTAGCCCAGCCCTAGCCCAGTCCTGCTCCAGCCCAGCCCCCAGCCCAAGCCCTAGCCCCACCCTCGGCCCCAGCCCAGCTCCAGCCCCAGGCCCGGCCCCTGCCCAGCCCTAACCTAGCCCTGCCCCAGCCCTGCCCCAGCCCTGCCCTCAACCCAGCGCCAGCCCCAGCCCGACCCCAGCCCTGCCCCAGCCCCGGCCCCAGCCCTGCCCCAGCTTCAGTTCCAGACCCAACCCCGGCCCCAGCCCTGCTCCAGCCAGCCCCAGCCCAAGGCCCAGCCTCAAGCCTAGTCCTGCCCCAGCCCTGGCCCCAATCCAGCCCCAGCCCAGCCCCAGCCCTTCCCCAGCCCCAGCCCCAGCCTTGGCCCTAGCCCTGCCCTAGCCCAGCCCTAGCCCAGCCCTGTCCGCAGCCCAGCCCCAGCCCAGCCCCAGCCCTGTCCTCACCCCAGCCCCAGCCCCAGCCCGACCCCAGCCCTGCCCCAGCCCCGGTCCCAGCCCCAGCCCAGCCCCAGCCCTGGCCCTAGCCCTGTCCCCAGCTCCATCCCCTACCCCAGCCCTGGCTTCTACCCAGCCCCGGCCCCAGCCCAGCCCCAGCCCCAGCCCTAGCCCTGTCCCCAGCCCCGGCCTGTGCCCCTGCCCCCAGCCCAGCCACAGCCCTGGACCCAGCCCTGCTCCAGTCCAGCCCCAGCCACAGCCCAGCCCCAGCCCTGGACCCAGCCCTGCCCCAGCCCAGCCCCAGCCACAGCCCAGCCCCTGCCCTGGACCCAGCTCCAGCCCCAGCCCAGCCCTAGCCCAGCCCTGACCCAGCCTCCGCCCTGCTCCAGCTCCAGACCTAGCCCAGCCCTGCCCTCAGCCCAGCCCCAGGCCTGGATCCAGCCCCAGCCCTGCCCCAGCTCGGGCCCCAACCCTGTCCATAGCCCCGGCCCCTGCGCCAGCCCCACCCTCGGCCCCAGCCCAGCCCCAGCCACAGCCCAGCCCCCGCCCAATCCCTGCCCCCAGCCCAGCCCCAGCCCTGGACCCAGCCCCAGCCCTGCCTTGAACCCAGCCCTAGTCCGGCCCCAGCCCCGCCCCAGCTCCGGCCCAAGCCCTGTCCCCAGCCCAGGCCCCTGCCCCAGCCCCAGTCCTGCCCCATCCCAGCCCCCATCCCCAGCCCTGCCCCAGCCCTGCCCTCAGCCCTGCCCCTGCCCCAGCCCGGCCCCAGCCTAGCCTCCAGCCCCAGCCCCAGCCCCAGCCCCAGCCCTGCCCCAGCCCAGCCCCCATCCCCAGCCCTGCCCCAGCCCTGCCCTCACCCCAGCCCCCACCCCAGCCCTGGACCCTGTCCCAGCCCCAGACCTGCCCCAGCCCTGCCCCAGCCCTGGCTCCTGCCCCAGCCCCGTCTCCAGCCTCAGCCCCAGCCCTGCGCCAACCCAGCCCCAGCCCAAGGCCCAGCCTCAAGCCTAGTCCTGCTCCAGCCCTGGCCCCAATCCAGCCCCAACCCTACCCATACCTCAGCCCTAGCCCCAGCCCTGCCCCAGCCCCATCACTTCCCAGCACCCAGCACCAGCCTCAGCCACGGACCCAGCCCCGGACCCAGCCCAGCCTACAGCCCCAGCCCCAGCCCAGTCCCGGTCCCAGCCCAGCCCCAACCCTGCCCCAGCCCAATCCCCAGCCCCAGCCACAGCCCCATCCCGGACCCCAGCCCCAAACTCGGCCCCTGCCCAGCGCTAGCCCAGCCCTGCCCCCAGCCCTAGCCCAGCCCTGCCCTCAGCCCAGCCCCAGCCCAGCCCCAGCCCCAGACCTGCCCCAGCACTAGCCCCAGCCCTGTCCCTGCCCCAGCCCCAGCCCCACCCCCACCCCCGGCCTCAGCCCCAGCCCCAGCCCTGCCCAGCCCTAACCTAGCCCTGCCCCAGTCCCAGCCCTAGCCCTGCCCCAGCCCCAGCCCTAGCCCAGCCCTGCCCTCAGCCCAGCCCCACCCACAGCCCAGCCCCAGCCCTGGACCCAGCCCTGCCCCAGCCCAGCCCCACCCCCAGCCCTAGCCCTGTCCCCAGCCCCGGCCTGTGCCCCTGCCCCCAGCCCAGCCACAGCCCTGTCCGCAGCCCCAGCCCCAATCCCACCCCAAGCCCTGGCCCCAGCCCAGCCCTAGCCCAGCCCTGCCCCAGCCCGGCCTCAGCCCTGCCCCAGCTCCGGCCCTAGCCCTGTCCCCAGCCCAGGCCCCTTCCCCAGCCCAAGCCCCAGACACAGCCACAGCCCCATCCCGGCCCCCAGCCCAGCCCAGCCCAGCCCCATCCCCATCCCTGACCCCAACTCCATCCCCAGCCCAGCCCCAGCCCTTCCCCTGCCCCAGCCCCAGCCTCGGCCCTAGCCCAGCCCTAGCCCAGGCCTGTCCGCAGCCCAGCCCCAGCCCAGCCCCAGCCCCAGTCCTGCCCCAGCCCAGCCCCCTGCCCCAGCCCAATCCCCAGCCCCAGCCACAGCCCCATCCCGGACCCCAGCCCCAAACTCGGCCCCCGCCCAGCGCTAGCCCAGCCCTGCCCCCAGCCCTAGCCCAGCCCTGCCCCAGCCCAGCCCCACCCCCAGCCCTAGCCCTGTCCCCAGCCCCGGCCTGTGCCCCTGCCCCCAGCCCAGCCACAGCCCTGTCCGCAGCCCCAGCCCCAATCCCACCCCAAGCCCTGGCCCCAGCCTCGGCCCTAGCCCAGCCCTAGCCCAGGCCTGTCCGCAGCCCATCCCCCGCCCAGCCACAGCCCCAGTCCTGCCCCAGCCCAGCCCCCTGCCCCAGCCCAATCCCCAGCCCCAGCCACAGCCCCATCCCGGACCCCAGCCCCAAACTCGGCCCCCGCCCAGCCCCAGCCACAGCCCAGCCCCAGCCCTGGACCCAGCCCTGCCCCAGCCCAGCCCCACCCCCAGCCCTAGCCCTGTCCCCAGCCCCGGCCTGTGCCCCTGCCCCCAGCCCAGCCACAGCCCTGTCCGCAGCCCCAGCCCCAATCCCACCCCAAGCCCTGGCCCCAGCCCAGCCCTAGCCCAGCCCTGCCCCAGCCCGGCCTCAGCCCTGCCCCAGCTCCGGCCCTAGCCCTGTCCCCAGCCCTGGCCCCTTCCCCAGCCCAAGCCCCAGACACAGCCACAGCCCCATCCCGGCCCCCAGCCCAGCCCAGCCCAGCCCCATCCCCATCCCTGACCCCAACTCCATCCCCAGCCCAGCCCCAGCCCTTCCCCTGCCCCAGCCCCAGCCTCGGCCCTAGCCCAGCCCTAGCCCAGGCCTGTCCGCAGCCCAGCCCCAGCCCAGCCCCAGCCCCAGTCCTGCCCCAGCCCAGCCCCCTGCCCCAGCCCAATCCCCAGCCCCAGCCACAGCCCCATCCCGGACCCCAGCCCCAAACTCGGCCCCCGCCCAGCGCTAGCCCAGCCCTGCCCCCAGCCCTAGCCCAGCCCTGCCCTCAGCCCAGCCCCAGCCCAGCCCCAGCCCCAGACCTGCCCCAGCACTAGCCCCAGCCCTGTCCCTGCCCCAGCCCCAGCCCCACCCCCACCCCCCGGCCTCAGCCCCAGCCCCAGCCCTGCCCCAGCCCTGACCAAGCCACAGCCTGGTCCCAGCCCTGTCCCCAGACCCACCCTCGTCCCCAGCCCAGCCCCTGCCCCAGCCCTACCTCAGCCCAGTCCCGGTCCCAGCCCAGGCCCAGCCCTGCTCCAGCCCAATCCCCAGCCCAAGCCCCAGCGCCATCCGTTCCCCCAGCCTGGCCCATCCCCATCCCCATCCCTGCCCCCAGCCCGGCCCCAGCCCTGCCCCAGCTCCGGCCCTAGCCCTGTCCCCAGCCCCAGTCCTGCCCCAGCCCCAGCCCTGCCCCAGTCCCAGCCACAGCCCCGGCCCCAGCCACAGCACAGCCCCCGCCCCATCCCTGCCCCCAGCCCTGCCCCAGCCCTGCCCTCAACCCAGCGCCAGCCCCAGCCCGACCCCAGCCCTGCCCCAGCCCCGGCCCCAGCCCTGCCCCAGCTTCAGTTCCAGACCCAACCCCGGCCCCAGCCCTGCTCCAGCCAGCCCCAGCCCAAGGCCCAGCCTCAAGCCTAGTCCTGCCCCAGCCCTGGCCCCAATCCAGCCCCAGCCCAGCCCCAGCCCTTCCCCAGCCCCAGCCCCAGCCTTGGCCCTAGCCCAGCCCTAGCCCAGCCTTAGCCCAGCCCTGTCCGCAGCCCAGCCCCAGCCCAGCCCCAGCCCTGCCCTCACCCCAGCCCCAGCCCCAGCCCGACCCCAGCCCTGCCCCAGCCCCGGTCCCAGCCCCAGCCCAGCCCCAGCCCTGGCCCTAGCCCTGTCCCCAGCTCCATCCCCTACCCCAGCCCTGGCTTCTACCCAGCCCCGGCCCCAGCCCAGCCCCAGCCCCAGCCCTAGCCCTGTCCCCAGCCCCGGCCTGTGCCCCTGCCCCCAGCCCAGCCACAGCCCTGGACCCAGCGCTGCTCCAGTCCAGCCCCAGCCACAGCCCAGCCCCAGCCCTGGACCCAGCCCTGCCCCAGCCCAGCCCCAGCCACAGCCCAGCCCCTGCCCTGGGCCCAGCTCCAGCCCCAGCCCAGCCCTAGCCCAGCCCTGACCCAGCCTCCGCCCTGCTCCAGCTCCAGACCTAGCCCAGCCCTGCCCTCAGCCCAGCCCCAGGCCTGGATCCAGCCCCAGCCCTGCCCCAGCTCGGGCCCCAACCCTGTCCATAGCCCCGGCCCCTGCGCCAGCCCCACCCTCGGCCCCAGCCCAGCCCCAGCCACAGCCCAGCCCCCGCCCAATCCCTGCCCCCAGCCCAGGCCCAGCCCTGGACCCAGCCCCAGCCCTGCCTTGAACCCAGCCCTAGTCCGGCCCCAGCCCCGCCCCAGCTCCGGCCCAAGCCCTGTCCCCAGCCCAGGCCCCTGCCCCAGCCCCAGTCCTGCCCCATCCCAGCCCCCATCCCCAGCCCTGCCCCAGCCCTGCCCTCAGCCCTGCCCCTGCCCCAGCCCGGCCCCAGCCTAGCCTCCAGCCCCAGCCCCAGCCCCAGCCCCAGCCCTGCCCCAGCCCAGCCCCCATCCCCAGCCCTGCCCCAGCCCTGCCCTCACCCCAGCCCCCACCCCAGCCCTGGACCCTGTCCCAGCCCCAGACCTGCCCCAGCACTGCCCCAGCCCTGGCTCCTGCCCCAGCCCCGTCTCCAGCCTCAGCCCCAGCCCTGCGCCAACCCAGCCCCAGCCCAAGGCCCAGCCTCAAGCCTAGTCCTGCTCCAGCCCTGGCCCCAATCCAGCCCCAACCCTACCCATACCTCAGCCCTAGCCCCAGCCCTGCCCCAGCCCCATCACTTCCCAGCACCCAGCACCAGCCTCAGCCACGGACCCAGCCCCGGACCCAGCCCAGCCTACAGCCCCAGCCCCAGCCCAGTCCCGGTCCCAGCCCAGCCCCAACCCTGCCCCAGCCCAATCCCCAGCCCCAGCCACAGCCCCATCCCGGACCCCAGCCCCAAACTCGGCCCCCCGCCCAGCGCTAGCCCAGCCCTGCCCCCAGCCCTAGCCCAGCCCTGCCCTCAGCCCAGCCCCAGCCCAGCCCCAGCCCCAGACCTGCCCCAGCACTAGCCCCAGCCCTGTCCCTGCCCCAGCCCCAGCCCCAACCCCCACCCCCGGCCTCAGCCCCAGCCCCAGCCCTGCCCAGCCCTAACCTAGCCCTGCCCCAGCCCCAGCCCTAGCCCTGCCCCAGCCCCAGCCCTAGCCCAGCCCTGCCCTCAGCCCAGCCCCAGCCACAGCCCAGCCCCAGCCCTGGACCCAGCCCTGCCCCAGCCCAGCCCCACCCCCAGCCCTAGCCCTGTCCCCAGCCCCGGCCTGTGCCCCTGCCCCCAGCCCAGCCACAGCCCTGTCCGCAGCCCCAGCCCCAATCCCACCCCAAGCCCTGGCCCCAGCCCAGCCCTAGCCCAGCCCTGCCCCAGCCCGGCCTCAGCCCTGCCCCAGCTCCGGCCCTAGCCCTGTCCCCAGCCCAGGCCCCTTCCCCAGCCCAAGCCCCAGACACAGCCCAGCCCCATCCCGGCCCCCAGCCCAGCCCAGCCCAGCCCCATCCCCATCCCTGACCCCAACTCCATCCCCAGCCCAGCCCCATCCCCATCCCTGACCCCAACTCCATCCCCAGCCCAGCCCCAGCCCTTCCCCTGCCCCATCCCCAGCCTCGGCCCTAGCCCAGCCCTAGCCCAGGCCTGTCCGCAGCCCAGCCCCAGCCCAGCCCCAGCCCCAGTCCTGCCCCAGCCCAGCCCCCTGCCCCAGCCCAATCCCCAGCCCCAGCCACAGCCCCATCCCGGACCCCAGCCCCAAACTCGGCCCCCCGCCCAGCGCTAGCCCAGCCCTGCCCCCAGCCCTAGCCCAGCCCTGCCCTCAGCCCAGCCCCAGCCCAGCCCCAGCCCCAGACCTGCCCCAGCACTAGCCCCAGCCCTGTCCCTGCCCCAGCCCCAGCCCCACCCCCACCCCCGGCCTCAGCCCCAGCCCCAGCCCTGCCCCAGCCCTGACCAAGCCACAGCCTGGTCCCAGCCCTGTCCCCAGACCCACCCTCGTCCCCAGCCCAGCCCCTGCCCCAGCCCTACCTCAGCCCAGTCCCGGTCCCAGCCCAGGCCCAGCCCTGCTCCAGCCCAATCCCCAGCCCAAGCCCCAGCGCCATCCGTTCCCCCAGCCTGGCCCATCCCCATCCCCATCCCTGCCCCCAGCCCGGCCCCAGCCCTGCCCCAGCTCCGGCCCTAGCCCTGTCCCCAGCCCCAGTCCTGCCCCAGCCCCAGCCCTGCCCCAGTCCCAGCCACAGCCCCGGCCCCAGCCACAGCACAGCCCCCGCCCCATCCCTGCCCCCAGCCCAGCCCCAGCCCCAGCTCTGCCCCAGTCCCAGCCCCAGCTCTGCCCCAGTCCCAGCCCCAGCCCCAGCCCCAGCCCTGCACCGAACCCAGCCCCAGCCCAGACCCCAGCCCTGCCCCAGCCCCAGCCCTGCACCGAACCCAGCCCAGCCCCAGCCCCAGCCCAGCCCCAGCCCCAGGCCTGCACGGAACCCAGCCCCAGCCCAGACCCCAGCCCTGCCCCAGCTCGGGCCCCAGCCCTGTAACCAGCCCCAGTCTTGCTCCAGCCCCGGCCCCAGCCCTAGCCCCAGCCCCAGCCTCAACCTCAGATCCAGCCCTGCTCCCAGCCCCGGCCCCAGCCCCAGCCCGGACTCAGCCCTGCCCCAGCCCCAGCCCCAGCCCTGCCCCAGCCCCAGCCCTAGCCCAGCCCTGCTCTCAGCCCAGCCCCAGGCCTGGACCCAGCCCCAGCCCTCCCCCGAACCCAGCCCCAGCCCGGCCCCAGCCCTATCCCCAGCCCCAGCCCCTGCCCCAGCCCCACCCTCGTCCCCAGCCCAGCCCCTGCCCCAGCCCTACCCTGTTGCTGGGGTTTGTTTTGAGCAAGAGGGGACATGGGTCCCAGGAACACCTGTGCAATTCAGGCCTTGAAGAATTCTCTGTTGATAATATAGTGGCGGAGTAGGAGATGTGAGAAAGTGCTGATTGCTTGGTATGCTGAAGTCCAGCTGCCCCTGAGATGGGAGGCAAGCAAGATAAGGAGGAGACGAGATCTGGGGAAGAGAGCAATTAGGCCGGATAGAAGAATTCCACAGAGTTGTGAAAACAATGATGTAACCTTTTAGAGAGCAACCAATAGTATGTTGCCAAGTGGGCATAATTATAGCAAACTGTATATAAGATGTGTCTGATGCTCAATAAAGTTGGAATCCGCTGATCAAATTGGTCGAATAAGCGGCCCACTTCTTGCAGTAAGTGGCGCTCGAACACGGGACCCTAATGAAGACAAACGTTAGGGTTTAAGAAGTTCTTCGGGACGTGGGAGATTCGCAGTAAGCCGGGAGGCAAGAAGAAGGCCGGCCCGGGATAGCAGTACCGGAGGCTGCAAGAAAAGGGAAGACAGCCTTGAAGCCGAAGACGCTGTGGAGCCAGAAACTGCTTAAACGAGGACTGTGCGCACAGGTATTAAAGTTTAATACGGATATGGATAGGCAGGCAGCGTATGATTTATTTATATGCTTTTTAGAAAAGCGACAGTGTAAGTTAAATTTTACAAAGGAGTTGGTGCCGCTGTTAAGCTATGCAGAAGAGTTAGGATATTTTATGGACCCAAATGAGGTGTTTGAAAGATTGCAGTGGAAAAAGTTTGGACAAGACTTGTGGCTGCATGGGTTAGATGATGAAAAACAAGCAAAGGAGTGTGGAAAATGGTGGAAGATGGTTATGACAGCATTGGATCAGCATCGTGCTGAGCAAGTGGCAGCTTATCAAGCCAGGGTACGATTAGATCATACGGACCCAAATGGAGCAAGTGTTACACATGCTGGGTTGCCTTTGTCAGAAGAGGTTCAGGATTATTTAAGAAAGGAGAAGGCTGCGTGTGTAAAAGGGCTAGGTGGCAGAGTCGAATTACAATCTGTAACGCAGGACTCTGCTGAGGAGCCTTCCCCGTCTCTTTCAGCTGAGCAAATTGTAGAGGAGAAGAAAGTAGGTGAGGGAGAGGAGACAAACAGGGCGGTAGGTCCTGGAGGTGGTGTTAAAGATCATGCAAGAAAGCACGCAGAGTATTGGCAAAAGGTTGCAGAACACTTAAATGCCGAAGAAAGTCAGGAAGGGTTTAGCTGGCTGGCTGCTTCACATCAAGCTTTTCCAGTAATGTATACACAGGTCCCTGGGGAGCAAAATGTTGTTCAGGCTGATGTAACTCAATTGCCATGGAAATTGTTATCTCAATTAAGACAGACTGAGAGTCAGTTTGGGGTTCAATCTGAACCAGCTAGACAGATGATTGATTTTATTTATATGAACTATAATATGTTATCTAGAGATTCTTATAATGTTATGAAGCTGATCCTAACAGCATCTCAATTTATGACATTTTTGAATGAGTGGGAACACCTAGCTAGACAAGCAGCTGGAGTACAAAGACAGCAAAACGATCCATTATTTGGTGTAACAGTAGATCAGTTGTGTGGAATGGGACAGTATGAGAGACCAGAGTTACAGGCACTTTTACAGCCGCCTGTTTTGCAAGCATCAGCCCAGATAGTAAGGAGAGCTTTTGAAAAGCAGAAGGATGGAAATGCAAATCCTCACTATATGGGAATTAAGCAAGGTAGACAGGAACCTCTTGGTGAATTTGTAGATAAGTTGCTTGCCGCACTTAGAGCAGCAAGCGTAGGAGAAGGTATCCGAGAGGCAATTTTAAGGCTGTGTTAAATGCAGAATGGGAACCAGCAGACGCAACAGCTTATTACATCAGCAGATCCTAGATGGACGGTAGCCGAATTGTTGCAGAGGGCTCAGGACTTGCCAAGCAATCCGATGGCCATGTTGAAGGAGGTGATTGATAAGGGATTACAAAAACAGGCTGAGGTGTTGTCAATGACAATGACAAAACAGCTTGAGCATAGTCAACAGGTTATGGCAGCCTTAGTACCTTTGCACACAAACTCGAAAGGGCAAGGCCGACCCTATAAGCAGTCATCAGGCGAAATACAGTGTCATCGAAAAGCGTAAGGCGGAGATATTGTCTAAAGTAATGCCTGGACTTTTGGCCCATAGATCCGCTTTAGGGCATTTCCCTAGCGGAGATAGTTATTTTGATGAAGCTTGTTGGAGAGAATACAGGAACAAGTTGTGGGACTTGGTTATAGGTGGTGATAAAACTGCTATAAAGCTGCAAAAGTCGTGGCGAGAATGCATGAACTGTGTTAAAACCTACGAACTGAAACAGCGAATGGCTGCTGCAGTTAGAGCAACTTTGTCAGGACGAGACGCAGCGCCAGGTGTATCTGAGTTGCAGCTGAAAGATGTGTCTGAGAACTGTTGACCGATCGACTGGGGCCGCCCCCGATACATCTTGCAGCGACCACACCGCGTTTACTAGGCGTCACCACTGCCGTTTGCACACAGCGGGGGAAAAAGCCGGAAAAAGGCAGCTCAGTGTGTTCGACCCCTTTTTATCAACACCTTCCTCTGACATCGCCAGCGACGGCTCGGATTCGGAAGACAATACCGGCAGCGAGGAATTCAAACAGCGCCGACTTTGCTTTACGGCCCCTCTTAGAAAAAAATGGAGCGCTTGGAGGCTCGCGGTTACAGTGTTCCTGCCACCGCTCTCCTCCCGCGAGCCCTGCCGGCCCCCGCGGATACCGACGGCTCCGACCATGGCGGTACCGGCTGACGCACCACCGACACCGACAACGCCGACAGTAGCAGCGGAGCAGCTGCCACGGCAGCAGCCCCCACCCCTTTCCCCTGCAGCGGCTTTAGCTGCACTACTCTGTTTTGATTTAAAGCAACAGTACTCATTTTGTCATTTCTGATTGTAGCATCTTTCAGAGATTTGTTATATAGAGTTTTGTTAAGTTTTTCTAATAAGCATAATGAATAAGTAAGCATTTGGTATTTATAAGTACTTAGTACATAGTAATTGCAGTAAGGTGTATGTAGTTAGTAAAGAGTTCAAATTGTAAGATTTTCTTTTGGTTCGAACCTTCTTAGTTGTCTGCCTAGGCATTTCAAAGGAGCTCCATGTAATATAGTTAAGGAATGTATAAACAGGTTTTAATTTTGGAAAGTGTTTTTTAGTTAATGTAACAATTTTATTTCTTTTTAGACACTGATTTGATGGATTAATTTTAACATAGTTTTTTAAGGTTTTAAGGATTTTTTGGTATTAGCATAAGTTAAGGTTTGTAGTAAATAGGTATTAATTTTAACAACTATTCCTTCACTAATGTACAGAAGAATCAAGACTAAGAGGAAACAGCATTTCCCGTGAAGTCGAACATCGATCACAATAACTGTTATGATAATCTGGGGTCAAAAGCATCAATCAAAAAAATATTTTGTCCTGAATGCTGAATTAGAAAATAGGCAGTTTGGGCTGGTAAATACAGAAAACCTATTTTGTGGTGAGAAAAAGGATTTAAATCCCCATGGAAAATTATTGAAAGGGATTGGCATAAGTGGGAAATAAAGACTAGAGAAATTTTCGTTGGGAAATATCAGGAATAATTAAAAGGATTAGTAAAAGGAAAAGTAAGAGACATAAGATTTTGAAGGCAGAGGAATTGAAATAACAAAAGCACAATGGGAAATGGTAAACAAACTAACCAAGGAAGTAGAGAAGAGACTCCAAATGGAATTTTGAAGTGGGTTAAGGAGTTAAAATCTGTAGGGCTCCTGAAGAATGTAACTGCTGCCGAGAAGAAAATACACCCGGCTGCTGGTTGCACCCAGTAGGCTAAGGAGGCAGAGTTAACATATACTGGTGGAGCCTAATTTTGATCCTAACCCTATTTGCACATAAGGAGTCCAATCGAGATCAAAAAACACGTTCCCATGTGTTGATGAATTCTCTTTCAACATCAGTAATGATATACAGATTAAAAGGAGCTAAGATCATAACCCCATTAATCATATTGATGATAGCACCATTTGAAGTAAGGTCATGGGAACAAAACCATAGATGCAATAAAAGTGCAGCAAATTGAAATCAGTAGTCTCTCGAAAATATCTACTCTGAATAGATTAGCTTTGGATTTTTTATATAAGGAAGGGGGTGTAAGTGTAGTCATAAATGTAAGTTGTTGTAGTTTTGTTAATCTAGAGAAACGAGTGGAAACAGATATACAGGCGATTGTAAACCACAATCAGATATTACATCAGATTTCTTTAGATGATACTTCTTGTGGATTTAAAGAAATATGGGATAAGTTAACTTTCTGGTTACCAGATCTAAATTGGCTTAAACATTTGTTTGTAATATTGTTGGAATAATTGTAATATTGCTATGCATAATACTCTGCAATTGTTGTTACAAAATACTAAGACCTTTAAGTAAGATTGCTCATGTCAACGAGTTACAAGTAGAGAATTATGATCAGAATGTGATCAGAACAGATGAACTTAATTATGATCCAATTAAGAAGGAGGTTCTGAAATATCTGGAAATTTTACCACAAATCAATGGTGAAAAAAAAAAAAAACAAAAACAACCAAAAGGGGGAATTGTGATGAATATACTGGTGATTTGTGTTAAAATTGTAAGACTTAGAGTGTACTGGGATTAAGGGTCAGGATCTTGTGAGGCCTGTTTAGAGGGTAAAGGGAAAGAAACCTATCTTGCAGACTTGCAAGGATACTGTCTGGTTAATTGGAGACACCACGGCTGAGAAGGAGCTGTCTTAAAGATAAACATTCAGAACTAGGAATTTGTTTTCTTCAGATAAGAAGCCTGCACAATTGAGCATGTGTGAAAGTGGATGCTTTGACCCTTACCACACTGAATGTAGGGAGAAGGGATTTATATGTTATCTCACCAGTTCGCTATAATTTTACACACCTAGAAGGAAAATCAAAATTCATAACAACACAACATGCATTTTCATTTTCGATTGAAAACATCAACAAATGGTACCAATAAGAGATCAGTATTACTAGGATGAGCAAAAACGCATTATTATGGGTAATTTTTATATTGGGCAAGGCAATGAAGCTC
Organism: Melanerpes formicivorus; assembly: GCF_026170545.1. NCBI lineage: Eukaryota > Metazoa > Chordata > Aves > Piciformes > Picidae > Melanerpes > Melanerpes formicivorus. Next base: position 41,730 of record NW_027142759.1, on the reverse strand, counting down.
TTTTGCTCTTGCTGATTGCCTGCAAGTTTTCTGTCTGTGAAGCTAGAGCCTGGCCAGATCTACCTTCACAGATTAAAGAAATCTTGCTACCATTAAACAAATTATGATTTTTGACCATCCTAGAGAAAATAAAGGTGCAACATAACAGGTAATAATGAATTGATTAAACTTTTCCAGACGTGTCTGATAGGGACACCCAGACTTAATGTTAATATGTTTGTTAATTATAGTAGTAAGTTTTAAGGCTCTTAGGTATCATTGTACTCATTTTGATTATTGTTAAGCTTGTTATAATTGTATTATGCAAAGTGTTCAAAGAATAACCTCCAAGGCCTTACTTGCACAAAAGAAAAACGGGGGAATTGTTGAGGATTGTTTTGAGCAAGAGGGGCCTTGGGTCCCAGGAACGCTTGTGCAATTCAGGCCTTGAAGAATTCTCTGTTGATAATATAGTGGCGGAGTAGGAGATGTGAGAAAGTGCTGATTGCTTGGTATGCTGAAGTCCAGCTGCCTCTGAGATGGGAGGCAAGCAAGATAAGGAGGAGGTGAGATCTGGGAAAGAGAGTAATTAGGCCGGATAGAAGAATTCCACAGAGTTGTGAAAACAATGATGTAACCTTTTAGAGGGCAACCAATAGTATGTTGCCAAGTGGGCATAATTATAGCAAACTGTATATAAGATGTGTCTGATGCTCAATAAAGTTGGATTCCGCTGATCACATTGGTCGTTAAAACGGCCCCTTCTTGCAGTACTGCCCCAACCCAGACCCCATCCCCAGCCCTGCCCCAGCCCTGTCCCTCAGCCCAGCCCCAGCCCCAGCCCGGCCCCAGCCCTGACCCAGCACCGGCCCCAGCCCCAGCCCCCACCCTCGGCACCAGCCCAGCCCCAGCCCCAGCCCCAGTCCTGCCCCATCCCAGCCCCCATCCCCAGCCCTGCCCCAGCCCTGACCCCTGCCCAGCCCAGCCCTAGCCCTGCCCCTAGCCCAGCACAAGCCCTGCCCCAGCCGCAGCCCCATCCCTGCCCCATCCCCAGCCCTAGCCCAGCCCCAGCCCCAGCCCCTGCCCCAGCCCTGCCCCAGCCCCAGCCCTAGTCCCAGCTCTGCCCCTGCCCTACCCCAGCCCAGTCCCAGTCCCAGCCCAGCCCCAGCCATGCCCTAGGCCCAGCCCGGCCCCAGCCCTGCCCCCAGCCCAGCCCCACCCCATGGCCCAGCCTCCAGCCTAGCCCTGCCCCAGCCCCGGACCCAATCCAGCCAAATCCCCAGCCCCAAACTCAGTCCCTGCCCTTCTCCCAGCCCCGGCCCTAGCCCCGGCCCCAGCCCTACCCCAGCCCTGCCCCAGCCTCGGACCCAGCCCTGGACCCAGCCCCAGCCCCAGCCCAGCTCCAGCCCAGCCCTGCTCCAACCCAGCCCCAGCCCTACCCAAGCCCCAGCTCTGTCCCCAGCCCCAGCCACAGCCCAGACCCAGCCCTGGACCCAGTCCCAGCCCCAGCCCTGTCCCAGTCCCCGCCCCAGCCCCAGCCCCAGCACTGCCCAAGACCCAGCCCCAGCCTTGACTCCAGCCCTGCCCCAGCCCAGCCCCAGTTACAGCTCAGCCCCAGTCCTGGACCCAGCCCCAGCCCCAGCCCAGCCCCTGCCACAGCCCAGCCCCAGCCCCAGGCTAGCCCCAGCTCTGCCCCACCCCCAGCCCCATCCCCGGCCCCAGCCCAGCCCTAGACCGGCCCTGCCCTCAGCCGAGCCCCAGCCCAGCCCCAGCCCCAGCCCTGCCCCAGCCCCAGTCCTGTCCCATCCCAGCCCCAGTCCTGCCCCACCCTGCCCCAGCCCAGCCCCAGCCCCAGCCCCAGCCCAGCCCCGGCCCCAGGCTCGGCTCCAGCCCAGCCCCAGCCCCAGCCCCAGCCCAGCCCCTGCCCAGACCCCAGGCCCAGCCCCAGCCCCAGCCCCATTCCTGCCCCCAGCCCAGCCCCATCCCTGCCCCCAGCCCAGCCCCAGCCTAGCCCCAGCCCTGCCCCAGCCCCTGCCCCAGCCCTGCCCCAGCCCCAGCCCCAGCCCCAGTCCTGCCCCAGCCCTGCCCCAGCCTCGGGCCCGGCCCTGCTCCTGGCCCAGCTCAGACCTCAGGCCAGCCCCACCCTCGGCCCCAGCCCTACCCCAGCCCTGCCCCAGCCCCTGCCCAGCCCTGCTCCATCCCCAGCCCTGTTGTCGGGCAAGAGGGGACATGGGTCCCAGGAACACCTGTGCAATTCAGGCCTTGAAGAATTCTCTGTTGATAATATAGTGGCGGAGTGGGAGATGTGAGAAAGTGCTGATTGCTTGGTATGCTGAAACCCAGCTGCCCCTGAGATGGGAGGCAAGCAAGATAAGGAGGAGGCGAGATCTGGGAAAGAGAGCAATTAGGCCGGATAGAAGAATTCCAGAGAGTTGTGAAAACAATGATGTAACCTTTTAGAGAGCAACCAATAGTATGTTGCCAAGTGGGCATAATTATAGCAAACTGTATATAAGATGTGTCTGATGCTCAATAAAGTGGAATCCGCTGATCAAATTGGTCGTTAAAGCGGCCCCCTTCTTGCAGTAAGTGGCGCTCGAACACGGGACCCTAATGAAGACAAACGTTAGGGTTTAAGAAGTTCTTCGGGACGTTGGGAGATTCGCAGTAAGCCGGGAGGCAAGAAGAAGGCCGGCCCGGGATAGCAGTACCGGAGGCTGCAAGAAAAGGGAAGACAGCCTTGAAGCCGAAGACGCTGTAGAGCCGGAAACTGCTTAAACGAGGACTGTGCGCACAGGTATTAATGTTTAAATACGGATATGGATAGGCAGGCAGCGTATGATTTATTTATATGCTTTTTAGAAAAGCGACAGTGTAAGTTAAATTTTACAAAGGAGTTGGTGCCGCTGTTAAGCTATGCAGGAGAGTTAGGATATTTTAAGGACCCAAATGAGGTGTTTGAAAGATTGCAGTGGAAAAAGTCTGGACAAGACTTGTGGCTGCATGGCTTAGATGATGAAAAAAGAGCAAAGGAGTGTGGAAAATGGTGGAAGATGATTATGTCAGCACTGGATCAGCATCGTGCTGAGCAAATGACAGCTTATCAAGCCAGGGTACGATTAGATTATACGGACCCAAATGGAGCAAGTGTTACACATTCTGGGTTGCCTTTGTCAGAAGAGGTTCAGGATTATTTAAGAAAGGAGAAGGCTGCGTGTGTAAAAGGGTTAGGTGGCAGAGTCGAATTACAATCTGTAACACAGGACTCTGCTGATGAGCCTTCCCTGTCTCTTTTAGCTGAGCAAATTGTACAGGACAAGAAAGTAGGTGAGGGAGAGAAGACAAACAGGGCGATAGATCCTGGAGGTGGTGTTAAAGATCATGCAAGAAAGCACGCAGAGTATTGGCGAAAGGTTGCAGAACACTTAAATGCCGAAGGAGATCAGGAAGGGCTTAGCCGGCTGGCTGCTTCACATCGAGCTTTTCCAGTAATGTATACACAGGTCCCTGGGGAGCAAAATGTTTTTCAGGCTGATGTAACTCAATTGCCATGGAAATTGTTATCTCAATTAAGACAGACTGCGAGTCAATTTGGGGTTCAATCTGAACCAGCTAGACAGATGATTGATTTTATTTATATGAACTATAATATGTTACCTAGAGATTCTTATAATGTTATGAAGCTGATCCTAACAGCATCTCAATTTATGACATTTTTGAATGAGTGGGAACACCTAGCTAGACAATCAGCTGGAGTAAAAAGACAGCAAAACGATCTATTATTTGGTGTAACAGTAGATCAGTTGTGTGGAACGGGACAGAATGAGAGACCAGAGTTGCAGGCACTTTTACAGCCGCCTGTTTTGCAAGCATCAGCCCAGATAGTAAGGAGGGCTTTTGACAAGCAGAAGGATGGAAATGCAAATCCTCACTATATGGGAATTAAGCAAGGTAGACAGGAACCTCTTGGTGAATTTGTGGATAAGTTGCTTGCCGCACTTAGAGCAGCAAGCGTAGGAGAAGGTATCCGAGAGGCAATTTTAAGGCAGTGTTTAATGCAGAATGGGAACCAGCAGACACAGCAGCTTATTACATCAGCAGATCCTAGATGGACGGTAGCCGAATTGTTGCAGAGGGCTCAGGACTTGCCAAGCAATCCGATGGCCATGTTGACGGAGGTGAGTGATAAGGGATTGCTAAAACAGGCTGAGGTGTTGTCAATGACAATGACAAAACAGCTTGAGCATAGTCAACAGGTTATGGCAGACTTAGTACCTTTGCGCACAGACTCGAAAGGGCAAGGCCGACCCTATAAGCAGTCATCAGACGAAATACAGTGTCATCGAAAAGCGTAAGGCGGAGATATCGTCTAAAGTAATGCCTGGACTTTTGGCCCATAGATCCGCTTTAGGGCATTTCCCTAGCGGAGATAGTTATTTTGATGAAGCTTGTTGGAGAGAATACAGGAACAAGCTGTGGGACTTGGTTATAGATGGTGATAAAACTGCTATAAAGCTGCAAAAGTCGTGGCGAGAATGCATGAACTGTGTTAAAACCTACGAACTGAAACAGCGAATGGCTGCTGCAGTTAGAGCAACTTTGTCAGGACGAGATGCAGCGCCAGGTGTATCTGAGTTGCAGCTGAAAGATGTGTCTGAGAACTGTCGACCGATCGACCGGGGCCGCCCCCGATACATCTTGCGGCGACCACACCGCGTTTACCAGCTGTCACCACTGCCGTTTGCACACAGCGGGGAACCTTCCTCTGACATCGCCAGCGACGGCTCGGACTCGGAAGACAATATCGGCAGCGAGGAATTCAAACAGCGCCGACTTTGCTTTACGGCCCCTCTTAGAAAAAATGGAGCGCTTGGAGGCTCGCGGTTACAGCGTTCCTGCCACCGCACTCCTCCCGCGAGCCCTGCCGGCCCCCGCGGATATCGACGGCTCCGACCAAGGCGGGTACCGGCTGACGCACCACCGACACCGACAGCGCCGACAGTAGCAGCGGAGCAGCTGCCACGGCAGCAGCCCCCACCCCTTTCCCCCGCAGCGGCTTTAGCCGCACTACTCTGTTTTGATTTAAAGCAACAGTACTCATTTTGTCATTTCTGATTGTAACGTCTTTCAGAGATTTGTTATTTAGAGTTTTGTTAAGTTTTTCTAATAATCATGATGAATAAGTAAGCATTTGGTATTTATAAGTACTTAGTACATAGTAATTGCAGTAAGGTGTATGCACTTAGTTAAGAGTTCAAATTGTAAGATTTTCTTTTGGTTCGAACCTTCTTAGTTGTCTGCCTAGGCATTTCAAAGGAGCTCCATGTAATATAGTTAAGGAATGTATAAACAGGTTTTAATTTTGGAAAGTGTTTTTTAGTTAATGTAACAATTTTATTTCTTTTTAGACACTGATTTGATGGATTAATTTTAACATAGTTTTTTAAGGTTTTAAGGATTTTTTGGTATTAGCATAAGTTAAGGTTTGTAGCAAATAGGTATTAATTTTAACAACTATTCCTTCACTAATGTGCAGAAGAACCAAGACTGAGAGGAAACAGCATTTCCCATGAAGTCGAACATCGATCACAATAACTGTTATGATAATCTGGGGTCAAAAGCATCAATCAAAAAAAATATTTTGTCCTGAATGCTGAATTTGAAAATAGGCAGTTTGGGCTGGTAAATACAGAAAACCTATTTTGTGGTGAGAAAAAGAATTTCAATCCCCATGGAAAATTATTGAAAGGGATTGGCATAAGTGGGAAATAAAGACTAGAGAAATTTTCGTTGGGAAATATCAGGAATAATTAAAAGGATTAGTAAAAGGAAAAGTAAGAGACATAAGATTTTGAAGGAAGAGGAATTGAAATAACAAAAGCACAATGGGAAATGGTAAACAAACTAACCAAGGAAGTAGAGAAGAGACTCCAAATGGAATTTTGAAGTGGGTTAAGGAGTTAAAAAATCTGTAGGGCTCCTGAAGAATGTAACTGCTGCCGAGAAGAAAATACACCCGGCTGCTGGTTGCACCCCAGCAGGCTGAGGAGGCAGAGTTCACATATACTGCTGGAGCCTAATTTTGATCCTAACCCTATTTGTACATAAGTAGTCCAATCGAAATCAAAAACCACGTTCCCATGTGTGGAATCTTGATCAGACCGGAGAGAAAAGACTTGAACTTGAAAAAGCAATGGTAAATTTTTCTGCTACAGTTGAAATCATGGTAAATGCAAGCACAGATGCAATAAAAGTGCAGCAAATTGAAATCAATAATCTCTCGAAAATATGTACTCCGAATAGATTAGCTTTGGATTTTCTATATGTTAAGGAAGGGGGTGTATGTGTAGTCATAAATGTAAGTTGTTGTAGTTATGTTAATCTAGAGAAACGAGTGGAAACAGATTTACAGGCGATTGTAAACCACAATCAGATATTACATCAGATTTCTTTAGATGATACTTCTTCTGGATTTAAAGAAATATGGGATAAGTTAACTTTCTGGTTACCAAACCTAAATTGGCTTAAACATTTGTTTGTAATATTGTTGGAATAATTGTAATATTGCTATGCATAATACTCTGCAATTGTTGTTACAAAATACTAAGACCTTTAAGTAAGATTGCTCATGTCAATGAGTTACAAGTAGAGAATTATGATCAGAATGTGATCAGAACAGATGAACTTAATTATGATCCAATTAAGAAGGTTCTGAAATATCTGGAAATTTTAACACAAATCAATGGTGACAAAAAAAAAAAAAAAGGGGGGGGGGAATTGTGATGAATATACTGGTGATTTGTGTTAAAATTGTAAGACTTAGAGTGCACTGGGATTAAGGGTCAGGATCTTGTGAGGCCTGTTTAGAGGGTAAAGAGAAAGAAACCTATCTTGCAGACTTGCAAGGGCACTGTCTGGTTAATTGGAGACACCACGGCTGAGAAGGAGCTGTCTTAAAGATAAACATTCAGAACTGGGAATTTGTTTTCTTCAGATAAGAAGCCTGCACAATTGGGCATGTGTGAAAGTGGATGCTCTGACCCTTACCACACTGAATGTAGGGAGAAGGGATTTATATGTTATCTCACCAGTTCGCTATAATTTTACACACCTAGAGGGAAAATCAAAATTCATAACAACACAACATGCATTTTCATTTTCGATTGAAAACATCAACAAATGGTACCAATAAGAGATCAGTATTACTAGGATGAGCAAAAACGCATTATTATGGGTAATTTTTATATTGGGCAAGGCAGTGAAGCTCTTTTGCTCTTGCTGATTGCCTGCAAGTTTTCTGTCTGTGAAGCTAGAGCCTGGCCAGATCTACCTTTACAGATTAAAGAAATCTTGCTACCATTAAACAAATTATGATTTTTGACCATCCTAGAGAAAATAAAGGTGCAACATAACAGGTAATAATGAATTGATTGAACTTTTTCAGACGTGTCTGATAGGGATACCCAGACTTAATGTTAATATGTTTGTTAATTATAGTAGTAAGTTTTAAGGTTCTTAGGTATCATTGTACTCATTTCGATTATTGTTAAACTTGTTTATAATTGTAATATGCAAAGTGTTCAAAGAATAACTTCCAAGGCCTTACTTGCACAAAAGAAAAACGGGGGAATTGTTGTCGGGCAAGAGGGGACATGGGTCCCAGGAACACCTGTGCAATTCAGGCCTTGAAGAATTCTCTGTTGATAATATAGTGGCGGAGTGGGAGATGTGAGAAAGTGCTGATTGCTTGGTATGCTGAAACCCAGATGCCCCTGAGATGGGAGGCAAGCAAGATAAGGAGGAGGCGAGATCTGGGAAAGAGAGCAATTAGGCCGGATAGAAGAATTCCAGAGAGTTGTGAAAACAATGATGTAACCTTTTAGAAAGCAACCAATAGTATGTTGCCAAGTGGGCATAATTATAGCAAACTGTATATAAGATGTGTCTGATGCTCAATAAAGTGGAATCCGCTGATCAGATTGGTCGTTAAAGCGGCCCCCTTCTTGCAGTACAGCCCCAGCCCCAGTCCTGCCCCAGCCCTGCCCCAGCCCCGGCCCCAGCCCTGCCCCAGCCCAGCCCCAGCCACAGCCCAGCCACAGCCCTGGACCCAGCCCCAGGCCCAGCCCCAGCCCCAGCCCCGGCCACAGCCCAGACCACAGCCCTAGTCCCAGCCCTGCCCCAGCACTACCCCAGGCCAGATCCCAGCCCAGCCCCACCCTCGGCCCCAGCCCAGCCCCAGCCCCAGCCCTGCCCCAGCCACAGCCCAGCCCCAGCCCTGGACCCAGCCCCAGCCCTGGACCCAGCCCCAGCCCCAGCCCCGGCCTCAGGCTCAGCTCCAGCCCAGCCCCAGCCCCAGCCCAGGCCCCAGGCCCAGCCCCAGCCCCATCCCAGCCCCCAGCCCTAGTCCCAGCCCAGCCCCTGCCCTACCCCAGCCCACTCCCAGTCCCAGCCCAGCCCCAGCCCTGCCCCCAGCCCAGCCCCACCCCATGGCCCAGCCTCCAGCCTAGCCCTGCCCCAGCCCCGGACCCAATCCAGCCCCATCCCCAGCCCCAAATTCAGTCCCTGCCCTTCTCCCAGCCCCGGCCCTAGCCCCGGCCCCAGCCCTACCCCAGCCCTGCCCCAGCCTCGGACCCAGCCCTGGACCCAGTCCCAGCCCCAGCCCTGTCCCAGTCCCCCACCCAGCCCCAGACCCAGCCCCAGCCTTGGCTCCAGCCCTGCCCCAGCCCAGCCCCAGTTACAGCTCAGCCCCAGTCCTGGACCCAGCCCCAGTCCCAGCCCCGGCCCCAGGCTCGGCTCCAGCCCAGCCCCAGCCCCAGCCCCAGCCCAGCCCCAGCCCCAGCTCCAGCCCAGCCCCAGCCCAGGCCCCAGGCCCAGCCACAGCCCCATCCCTGCCCCCAGCCCAGCCCCAGCCACAGCCTAGCCCCAGCCCTGCACCAGCCCCAGCCCCGGCCACAGCCCAGACCACAGCCCTAGTCCCAGCCCTGCCCCAGCACTACCCCAGGCCAGATCACAGCCCAGCCCCACCCTCGGCCCCAGCCCAGCCCCAGCCCCAGCCCCAGCCCTGCCCCAGCCACAGCCCAGCCCCAGCCCTGGACCCAGCCCCAGCCCCAGCCCCAGCCCCGGCCTCAGGCTCAGCTCCAGCCCAGCCCCAGCCCCAGCCCCTGCCGCAGCTCAGCACCAGCCCAGGCCCCAGGCCCAGCCCCAGCCTCAACCCCATCCCAGCCCCCAGCCCTAGTCCCAGCCCAGCCCCTGCCCTACCCCAGCCCAGTCCCAGTCCCAGCCCAGCCCCAGCCCTGCCCCCAGCCCAGCCCCACCCCATGGCCCAGCCTCCAGCCTAGCCCTGCCCCAGCCCCGGCCCCAATCCAGCCCCAGCCCCAGCCCCAAACTCAGTCCCTGCCCTTCTCCCAGCCCCGGCCCTAGCCCCGGCCCCAGCCCTACCCCAGCCCTGCCCCAGCCTCGGGTCCAGCCCTGGACCCAGTCCCAGCCCCAGCCCTGTCCCAGTCCCCCACCCAGCCCCAGACCCAGCCCCAGCCTTGGCTCCAGCCCTGCCCCAGCCCAGCCCCAGTTACAGCTCAGCCCCAGTCCTGGACCCAGCCCCAGTCCCAGCCCCGGCCCCAGGCTCGGCTCCAGCCCAGCCCCAGCCCCAGCCCCAGCCCAGCCCCAGCCCCAGCTCCAGCCCAGACCCAGCCCAGGCCCCAGGCCCAGCCCCAGCCCCATCCCTGCCCCCAGCCCAGCCCCAGCCCCAGCCTAGCCCCAGCCCTGCCCCAGCCCCAGTCCCAGCCCCGGCCCCAGGCTCGGCTCCAGCCCAGCCCCAGCCCCAGCCCCAGCTCCAGACCAGCCCCAGCCCAGGCCCCAGGCCCAGCCCAGCCCCATCCCTGCCCCCAGCCCAGCCCCAGCCCCAGCCTAGGCCCAGCCCTGCCCCAGCCCCAGCCCAGCCCCAGCCCTGCCCCCAACCCAGCCTCAGCCCTGGCCCCAGCCCCGGCCCCAGGCCGGGCCCCAGCCCAGCCTCCAGCCCCAACCCCAGCCTGGGCACCAGCCCAGCGCTAGCCCAGACCTGCCCCCAGCCCATGCCCAGCCCTGCCCTAGGCCCAGCCCTAGCCCAGCCCTGCCCTAGGCCCAGCCCTAGCCCAGTCCCAGTCCCAGCCCAGCCCCAGCCCTGCCCTAGGCCCAGCCCTAGCCCAGCCCTGCCCTCAGCCCAGCCCCAGTCCGGCCCCAGCCCCAGCCCTACCCAAGCCCCAGCTCTGTCTCCAGCCCCAGCCACAGCCCAGACCCAGCCCTGGAGCCAGTCCCAGCCCCAGCCCTGTCTCAGTCCCCGACCCAGCCCCAGCCCCAGCCCTGCCCAAGACCCAGCCCCAGCCTTGGCTCCAGCCCTGCCCCAGCCCAGCCCCAGTTACAGCTCAGCCCCAGTCCTGGACCCAGCCCCAGCCCAGCCCAGCCCCTGCCACAGCCCAGCCCCAGCCCCAGGCTAGCCCCAGCTCTGCCCCACCCCCGGCCCCGTCCCCGGCCCCAGCCCAGCCCTAGACCGGCCCTGCCCTCAGCCGAGCCCCAGCCCAGCCCCAGCCCAGCCCCAGCCCAGGCCCCAGGCCCAGCCCCAGCCCCATCCCTGCCCCCAGCCCAGCCCCAGCCCCAGCCTAGCCCCAGCCCTGCCCCAGCCCCAGTCCCAGCCCCGGCCCCAGGCTAGGCTCCAGCCCAGCCCCAGCCCCAGCCCCAGCCCCAGCCCAGCCCCAGCCCAGGCCCCAGGCCCAGCCCCAGCCCCAGCCCCAGCCCCATCTCTGCCCCCACCCCAGCCCCAGCCCCAGCCCCAGCCTAGCCCCAGCCCTTCCCCAGCCCCAGCCCAGCCCCAGCCCTGCCCCCAACCCAGCCTCAGCCCTGGCCCCAGCCCCGGCCCCAGCCCCGGCCCCAGCCCAGCCTCCAGCCCCAGCCCCAGCCTGGGCACCAGCCCAGCGCTAGCCCAGACCTGCCCCCAGCCCATGCCCAGCCCTGTCCCAGGCCCAGCCCTAGCCCAGCCCTGCCACAGCCCAGCCCCAGCCCCAGTCCTGTCCCATCCCAGCCCCAGTCCTGCCCCAGCCCTGCCCCAGCCTAGCCCCAGCCCCAGCCCCAGTCCTGCCCCAGCCCTGCCCCAGCCCCGGCCCCAGCCCTACCCCAGCCCTGCCCCAGCACCGGCCCCAGCCCTACCCCAGCCCTGCCCCAGCCTCAGGCCCAGCCCTGGACCCAGCCCCAGCCCCAGCCCCAGCCCAGTTCCAGCCCAGCCCTGCTCCAACCCTGCCCCAGCCCTGCCCCAACCACAGCCCAGCCCCAGCCCAGCCCCAGCCCTGGACCCAGCCCCAGCCTCCAGCCCCGGCCCCAGCCCTGTCCCCATCCCAAGTCCTGCCCCAGCCCTGCCCTCACCCCAGCCCCAACCCAAGCCCCACCTCTATCCCCAGCCCCAGCCCCAGCCCAGCCCCAGCCCTGGACCCAGTCCCAGTCCCAGCCCCAGCCCTGTCCCAGTCCCCACCTCACCCACAGCCCTAGTCCCAGCCCTACCCCAGACCTACCCCAGCCCAGTCCCAGTCCCAGCCCAGCCCTAGCTCTGCCCCAGCCCTGGACCCAGTCCCAGCCCCAGCCCTGTTTCAGTCCCCACCCCAGACCCATCCCTGTCCCTAGCCCTGCCCCAGCCCTGCCCCCAACGCAGCCCCAGCCCTGCCCCCAACGCAGCCCCAGCCCTGCCCTAGCCCCATCACTTCCCATCCACCAGCACCAGCCCCAGCCCTGCCCCAGCCCCGTCACTGCCCATCCACCAGCACCAGCCCCAGCCCTGCCCCAGCCCCGTCCCTGACCCCAGCCCAGCCCCAGCCCCAGCCTAGCCCCAGCCCTGCCACACCCCCGGCCCCATACCTGGCCCTAGCCCAGCCCTAGCCCAGCCCTGCCCTCAGCCCAGACCACAGCCCTAGTCCCAGCCCTGCCCCTGCACTACCCCAGGACAGATCCCAGCCCAGCCCCAACCTTGGCCCCAGCCCAGCCCCAGTTCCAGATCTGCCCCAGGCCTGCACCATCCCCGGCCCTGGCGCTGGCCCTGGCCCCAGCCTCGGCCCCAGCCCCAGCCCCAGGCTCGGCTCCAGCCCTGCCCCAGCCCCAGCCCCAGCCCTGCCCCAGCCCTACCCCAGCCCTACCCCAGCCCAGCCCCAGCCCTGCCCCAGCCCAGGCCCCAGGCCCAGCCCCTGCCCCATCCCTGCCCCCAGCCCAGCCCCAGCCCCAGCCTAGCCCCAGCCCTGACCCAGCCCCAGCCCCAGCCCCATCCCTGCCCCCAGCCCAGCCCCAGTCCCAGCCCTGCCCCAGACCCAGCCCCAGCCTCGGCCCTGCCCCAGCCCAGCCCCAGTGACAGCCCAGCCCCAGCCCTGGACCCAGCCCCAGCCCCAGCCCCAGCCCAGCCCCAGCCCCAGCCCTGCCCCAGCCCAGACCCTGCCACAGCCCAGCCCCAGCCGCGGACCCAGCCCCAGTGCCAGCCCCACCCCTTGCCTCAACCCTGGCCCCAGCCCAGCCCCAGCCCCGTCCCTGACCCCAGCCCAGCCCCAGCCCCAGCCTAGCCCCAGCCCTGCCCCAGCCCCAGCCCTGGACCCAGCCCCAGCCCCAGCCCCGGCCCCAGGCTTGGCTCCAGCCCAGCCCCAGCCCCAGCCCCAGCCCAGCCCCAGCCCTGCTCCCAGCCCCAGCCCCAGCCCTGCCCAAGACTTGGTTCCAGCCCCGGCCCCAGCCCCAGCCCCAGCCCTGAACCCAACCCCAGCCCTGCCCGAGCCCCAGTCCTGCCCCAGCCCAGCCCCAATTCCAAGCCCTGCCCCAGCCCTGCCCTCACCCCAGCCCCAACCCAAGCCCGTGCTCTGTCCCCAGCCCCAGCCCTGCCCCAGGCCCAGCCCCAGCCCTAGCCCTGCCCAAGACTTGGTTCCAGCCCCAGCCCCAACCCGGCCCCAGCCCAAGGCCCAGCCTCAAGTCTAGTCCTACCCCAGCCCCGGCCCCAATCCAGCCCCAGCCCTACCCCTGCCCCAGCCCCGGCCCCAGCCCTGTCTCCAGCCCAGCCCCAGCCCTACCCCTGCCCCAGCCCCGGCCCCAGCCCTGTCCCCAGCCCAGACCCAGCCCTGCCCCAGCCACAGACCCAGCATCGGCCCCAGCCCAGCCCTAGCCCAGCCATGCCCCAGCCCCAGCCCTAGCCCAGCCCTGCCCTCAGGCCAGCCCCAGCCCTGGACCCAGCCCCAGCCCTGCCCCTGCCCCAGCCCCAGTCCTGTCCCATCCCAGCCCCAGTCCTTCCCCATCCCAACCCCCAGCCCCAGCCCTGCCCCATCCCTGCCCCTGCCCAGCCCCAGCCACAGCCCTGCCCCCAGCCCAGCCATGGCCCCAACCCAGCCCCAGCCCCGGCCCCAACCTCAGTCCCAGCCTTGCCCCCAGCCCAGCCCACCCCCGTCCCCATCCCTGCGCCCAGCCCAGCCCCAGCCCCAGCCCTGCCCCAGCCCTGCCCCAGCCCTAGCCCAGCCTCCAGCCCCTAGCCCAGCCCCAGCTCATCCTCACCCAGCCCCAGCCCCAGCCCTGCCCCCAGCTCTAGCCCAGCCCCCAACCCAGCCCTAGGCCAGCCCTGCCCTCAGCCCAGCCCCAGCCCAGCCCCAGGCCCAGTCCTGCCCCAGCCCAGCCCCCATCCCCAGTCCTGCCCCAGCCCTGCCCTCACCCCAGCCCCAGCCCCAGCCCCGGCCCCAGCCCTGCCCCAGCCCCAGCCCTAGCCCAGCCCTGCTCTCAGCCCAGCCCCAGCCAGGCCCCAGCCCTGTCCGCAGCCCTAGCCCCAGCCCCACCCTCAGCTCCAGCCCAGCCCCAGCCCCAGCCCTACCTCAGTCCCCGCCCCAGCCCAGTCCTGGTCCCAGCCCAGCCCCAGCCCTGCCCCAGCCCCAGCCCTACCCTAGCCCTGCAACAGCCCCAGCCCTGCCCCAGCCCTGCCCCAGCCCCAGCCCAGCCTCCAGCCCCTAGCCCAACCCCAGCTCAGCCCCACCCAGCCCAACTCCAGCCCTGTCCCAGCCCAGCCCCAGCCCCTGCCCTACCCCAGCCCTGCCCCAGTAACCAGGCCCAGTCCTGCCCTAGGCCCAGCCCAGACCCCAGCCCAGTCCCACCCTCAGCCCCAGCCCAGCCCCAGCCCCAGCCCTGGACCCAGCCCCGGACCCAGCCCCAACCCGGACCCAGCCCCGGCCCCAGCCCAGCCCCAGCCCCACCCTCGGCCCCAGCCCAGCCCCAGCCCCTGCCCTGGACCCAGCCCCAGCCCCATCCCCAGCCCTGCCCCAGCCCTTCCCTCAGCCCTGCCCCAGCCCAGCCCCAGCCACAGCCCAGCCCCAGCCCTGGACCCAGCCCCAGCGCCAGCCCCACCCCCGGCCCCAGCCCCGGCCCCAGCCCAGCCCCATCTCCACCCTCGGCCCCAGCCCAGACCCCAGCCCTAGCCCTGGACCCAGACCCAGCCCTAGCCCCAGCCCTGCCCAAGACTTGGTTCCAGCCCCAGTCCCAGCCCTTCCCCCAGCCCTCCTCTAGCCCAAGGCCCAGCCTCTAGCCTAGTCCTGCCCCAGGCCCGTCCCAAACCCAGCCCCCGCCCCGGCCCCAGCCCTGCACCGAACCCAGCCCCAGCCCAGCTCCACCCTGCCCCAGCATTGCCCCAGCACCAGACCTGCCCCAGCCCAGCCCCACTCTCAGCCCCAGCCCAGCCCCAGCCCCAGCCGTGCCCCAGGCCAGCCCCAGCCAAAGCCCAGCCACAGCCCTGGACCCAGCCCCAGCCCCGGATGCAGCCCCAGCCCCAGCCCAAGCCCCAGCCCCATCCCTGCCCCCATCCCAGCCCCAGCCCCAGCCCTGCCCCAGCCCTGCCCCAGCCCTAGCGCAGCCTCCAACCCCTAGCCCAGCCCCAGCTCATCCTCACCCAGCCCCAGCCCCAGCCCTGCCCCCAGCTCTAGCCCAGCCCCCAACCAAGCCCTAGGCCAGCCCTGCCCTCAGCCCAGCCCCAGCCCAGCCCCAGGCCCAGTCCTGCCCCAGCCCAGCCCCCATCCCCAGTCCTGCCCCAGCCCTGCCCTCACCCCAGCCCCAGCCCCAGCCCCGGCCCCAGCCCTGCCCCAGCCCAAGTCCTGCCTCAGGCCCGGCCCCAACCCCAGCCCCAGCCCAGACCCAGCCCTGCCCCAGCCCCAACCCAGCCCAGTCCTGGTCCCAGCCCAGCCCCAGCCCTGCCCCAGACCCAGACCCAGATCCAGACCCAGTCCCAGACCCATCCCTGCCCCCAGCCCAGCCCAGACCCATCCCCATCCCTTCCCCTAGCACAGCCCCAGCCCCAGCCCAGCACCAGCCCCAGCCCTGCCCCAGCCCTGCCCCAGCCCTAGCCCAGCCTCCAGCCCCTAGCCCAGCCCTAGCTCATCCTCACCCAGCCCCAGCCCCAGCCCTGCCCTCAGCTCTAGCCCAGCCCCCAACCCAGCCCAAGGCCAGCCCTGCCATCCGCCCAGCCACAGCCCAGCCCCCATCCCCAGTCCTGCCCCAGCCCAGCCCCCATCCCCAGTCCTGCCCCAGCCCTGCCCTCACCCCAGCCCCAGCCCCAGCCCCGGCCCCAGCCCAGCCCCATCCCCATCCCTTCCCCCAGCCCAGCCCCCATCCCCAGTCCTGCCCCAGCCCTGCCCCAGCCCCAGCCCTAGCCCAGCCCTGCTCTCAGCCCAGCCCCAGCCAGGCCCCAGCCCTGTCTGCAGCCCTAGTCCCAGCCCCACCCTCATCCCCAGGCCCAGCCCAGCCCCCAGCCCAGCCCCACCCTCAGCTCCAGCCCAGCCCCAGCCCCTGCCCTGCCCCAGCCCTTCCCTCAGCCCTGCCCCAGCCCAGCCCCAGCCACAGCGCAGCCCCAGCCCTGGACCCAGCCCCAGCGTCAGCCCCACCCCCGGCCCCAGCCCCGGCCCCAGCCCAGCCCCATCTCCACCCTCGGCCCCAGCCCAGACCCCAGCCCTAGCCCTGGACCCAGACCCAGCCCTAGCCCCAGCCCTGCCCAAGACTTGGTTCCAGCCCCAGTCCCAGCCCTTCCCCCAGCCCTGCTCTAGCCCAAGGCCCAGCCTCTAGCCTAGTCCTGCCCCAGGCCCGTCCCAAACCCAGCCCCCGCCCCGGCCCCAGCCCTGCACCGAACCCAGCCCCAGCCCAGCTCCACCCTGCCCCAGCATTGCCCCAGCACCAGACCTGCCCCCGCCCAGCCCCACTCTCAGCCCCAGCCCAGCCCCAGCCCCAGCCCCAGCCGTGCCCCAGGCCAGCCCCAGCCAAAGCCCAGCCACAGCCCTGGACCCAGCCCCAGCCCCGGATGCAGCCCCAGCCCCAGCCCAAGCCCCAGCCCCATCCCTGCCCCCATCCCAGCCCCAGCCCCAGCCCAGCCCCAGCCCAGCCCCAGGCCCAGTCCTGCCCCAGCCCAGCCCCCATCCCCAGTCCTGCCCCAGCCCTGCCCTCACCCCAGCCCCAGCCCCAGCCCTGGCCCCAGCCCTGCCCCAGCCCAAGTCCTGCCCCAGGCCCGGCCCCAACCCCAGCCCCAGCCCAGCCCAAGACTGGGTTCCAGCCCCAGCCCCGACCCCAACCCAGCCCCAGCCCCGGCCCCAACCTTAGTCCCAGCCCTGCTCCCAGCCCCGGCCCCAGCCCTGGCTCCAGCCCTACCCCAGCCCTGCCCCAGCCTCGCGCCCAGCCCTGTCCCAGCCCCAGCCCAGACCCCTGCCCACCCTCAACCCCGGCCCCAGCCCTGCCCCAGCCCCAGCCCTAGCCCAGCCCTGCTCTCAGCCCAGCCCCAGCCAGGCCCCAGCCCTGTCCGCAGCCCTAGCCCCAGCCCCACCCTCATCCCCAGGCCCAGCCCAGCCCCCAGCCCAGCCCCACCCTCAGCTCCAGCCCAGTCCTGGTCCCAGCCTAGCCCCAGCCCTGCCCCAGCCCAGTCCCAGACCCAGCCCGGCCCCAGCACTACCCCAGCCCCGGCCCCAGCCCTGTCTCCAACCCTAACCCAGCCCTGCCCCAGCCTCGGGCCCAGCCCTGTCCCAGGCCCAGCCCAGACCCCAGCCCAGCCCCAGCCCCAGCCCCAGCCCTGCCCCATCCCCAGCCCTAGCCTGTCCCTGCCCTCAGCCCGGCCCCAGCCCTGCCCCAGCCCAGCCCCAACCACAGCCCAGCCCCAGCCCTGGACCCAGCCCAGCCCAGCCCCATCCCCATCCCTTCCCCCAGCACAGCCCCAGCCCCAGCCCAGCCCCAGCCCCGACCCCAGTCTGGCGCAAGCCCTGTCCCAGCCCTGCACTGACCCCAGCCCCAGCCCAGCCCCCAGCCCAGGTGCAGACCTTCCACAGCCCAGCCCCAATCCAGCCCCAGCCCTGCCCCAGCCCAGCCCCCACCACAGCCCAGCCCCAGCCCTGGACCCCGCCCCAGCCCCAGCCCAGCCCCAGCCAGTTCTAGCTTGGCTTAGTAGGTGTTATGATACAGGTGCTCTGGCTCTAACAGTTGGAGACAAGTCAGCAGCTCAGTTAGGAACTCTCTCAAGGGATAATGGAATAGATAGACATCTAGGCAGGGCTCTCGGTAAGGTTAATCTGTGGATACGCCTTTTAATGGCAGTTGCCCTGAGATACCCTTCTCGAGATGATCTTCCATGGAATCCTAAACCCTGGACTACCATAGATGAGGGAATTAAGCGCTTGGGAGAATTTGCTGTTAGAGAGCTACTCTATGGTGAACATGAAACTCTGAATCCTGATGACATTCCTGTGGGTATTGGTCTTGCTAAAAAGATCATCAAACTTGCTCCTTCTAATTATGCAAACATTCTGGCAAGCAGAATTGTGTCAAGAAATTATGGTGGAGCTTCTCCTACGGTTGGCCAATTCAGTGATCAAATGAGACAATTGGAGGATAGCATGACACGTGGTTCTTTGGTTTCGGCCATTAAAACGATGTCTGGTGATATTCAGAATTGCATAAGAGAGTTAAAAGATGAATTTAGAAATTCCATATCCCAATTGGCACAAAGGGATAATTTCAATTCTCCCTCCAGGTGGGTACAAGTTTCATCTGTGAGGAATACACGTCCTCCAAGGAGGTCATTCCAAAACAGGTCATTCCAAAACAGGTCGTTCCAAAACAGACCACCAAGGCAATCACGTAGAACTATTTGGATAACTCTGCGTGATCAGTTTGGTGAGAACATGAACCGCTGGGATGGCCAACCAACTTCTAATCTTTTCAGGAGACTGAGGGAATTGCAAAGTGGCAGAACTCAAGGTAGCAATACCAGAAGGGTAGCTGTTACTTCCACAGTTCCCCAGAACAACTCTTATGGCTCCAACAGTGGCTCCAGTTATAACATGCAAAGTTAGAACACTGCACACTGTGCGCAATGCACATGTGCGCATGTTCCCCATAACTAGGGGTGCCCTGCCTCCCGCCAGGGGGAGGAGAGGGATAACAGAGATAACAGAATCTATTGGGATGTGTACATCCAGTGGCCTGGCACTTCACAATTTCGGAAGTACAGGGCCTTGGTTGACACAGGAGCTCAGTGCACCATAATGCCATCAAATTATCAGGGATCAGAGTCTAGAACTATACTGGGAGTCACTGGTGGATCTCAAGAGTTAAGTAAGGTAGAGGTTAATAGAAGTTTAACTGGTAAACAATGGAGGAAGCATACAGTTGTGACCGGACCTGACGCACCTTGTATTTTGGGAATTGATTTTCGAGAGAAGGGCGTTTCAAAGACCCTAGAGGTTACAAATGGGCTTTTGGAGTAGCTTCAGTAGAAATTGATGGACAAAAATTGAAGCTATCTGCTAGACCTGAGCTTTCTGATGAATCTGCAGTTGTGGGACAACACAAGATACAGGACATTAAATTGCCGGTTGCTTCTCAGACTGTGCATCACAGACAATACAGAACCAATCGTGACTCTTTGTTGCCCATTCAGAATCTGATTCGTCAGTTGGAGAGTCAGAAAGCTGTCAGCAAAACTCATTCACCTTTCAACAGTCCAGTGTGGCCTGTGCGGAAGCAGAATGGAGACTGGCGTCTGACGGTAGACTACCGAGCCCTAAACGAAGTGACACCACCTATGAGTGCAGCAGTACCAGACATGATGGAGCTACAGTATGAGCTGGAATCCAAAGTGGCCAAATGGTATGCTACCATAGACATTGCTAATGCATTTTTCTCTAGTCCCATAGCAGAGGAATGCAGGCCTCAGTTTGCTTTCACCTGGAGAGGAATCCAGTACACTTTCAACAGACTGCCAATGGGCTGGATCCACAGCTCAAGCATCTGTCATGCAGTGATCCACAATGCTCTGGAGAAAGGCGGTGCTCCAGAACACATCCAGTTCATCGATGATATCATCGTCTGGGGTAAAACTGCTGAGGAAGTCTTCGAGAAAGGTAACAAAATCATTGACATTCTTCTGAATGCAGGTTTTGCCATCAAGCGAGACAAGGTGAAAGGACCTACCACAAAGATTCAGTTTCTGGGAGTGCGGTGGCAGGATGGACGCCGACACATTCCAGTGGATGTGGTAAATAGAGTCTCTACCATGGCAAATCCCACCAACAAGCAAGAGACTCTACGTTTCTTGGGGATAGTGGGATTTTGGAGACTGCACATTCCTGGATACAGTCAGATTGTGAAATCTCTGTATGATGTGACTCGAAAGAGAAACCATTTCCACTGGGGACCTGAACAACAAGCAGCCCTTGACCAGATAAAGCAAGAGGTAGTTCAAGCAATGGGTCTGGGACCTGTCCGAGATGGTCCAGACATTAAGAACATTTTGTACAAGGCTGCAAGTGACAATGGTCCAACCTGGTGCTTGTGGCAAAAAGCTCCAGGTGAGACACGTGGACGACCTCTTGGTTTCTGGAGTCGAGGTTACAGAGGTTCAGAGGCTAATTATACTCCAACAGAAAAAGAGATTCTAGCTGCCTATGAAGGAGTAAAAGCATCTTCTGAAGTAATTGGAACCGAATCACAACTTCACTTAGCCCCCACATTACCAGTTTTGAATTGGATGTTCAAAGGCAAAGGCTCCACACCACATCATGCCACAGACTCAACCTGGTCTAAGTGGATGGCTCTGATAACACAGAGAGCTCGAATGGGAAATCTTGAAAGGCCTGGTCTAGTGGAGGTGATCTCAAGTTGGCCTGAAGGTATCAACTGTGCTAAACCTCCAGAGGAGAAAGTAACTCGTGCTGAGGAAGCTCCTCCTTACAATGACCTTTCTGATGATGAAAAGAAATATGCTCTGTTCACAGACAGTTCCTGTTGTCTTGTTGGAAACAAGCGAAGGTGGAAGTCTGCAGTGTGGAGTCCAACACACCGAGTTGCAGAGGCGAAAGATGGAGAAGGAGAATCCAGTCAGTTCGCAGAGGTAAAAGCTGTCCAGCTAGCTCTCCACGTGGCTGAACGTGAGAGATGGCCAAAGCTTTATCTCTACACCGACTCATGGATGGTAGCTAATGCTCTGTGGGGTTGGCTAAAGAACTGGAAGAAGAGTGGTTGGCAGAGGGAAGGAAAACCCATTTGGGCAGCCGACCTGTGGCAGGACATTGCCGATTGAATCGAGAGAATTCCAGTGAAAGTGAGACACATCGATGCTCACATTCCTAAGAGCAAAGCTACTGAGGAACAGCAACACAACCATCAGGCAGATCTAGCTGCAAGAGTTTCTCAAGTAGACATGGACTCTAATCTTGATCTCGACTGGAAACACCGAGGTGAGATATTCTTAGCTCGGTGGGCTCATGATTTGTCAGGACATCAAGGCAGAGATGCAACATACCAATGGGCTCGTGACAGATCCATAGACATTTCCATGGATGCTATCACACAAGTCATCCATGACTGTGACATTTGTGCTGCTATTAAGCAGGCAAAACGACTTAAGCCCTTGTGGTATGGTGACAGATGGTCCAAGTACAAGTATGGTGAAGCTTGGCAGATTGACTACATCACTCTACCACGTTCTCGTTCTGGTAAGCAGTACGTGCTTACTATGGTAGAGGCAAACACTGGATGGTTGGAAACTTATCCAGTTCCACATGCAACTGCACGCAACACCATTCTCGGTCTGGAGAGACAGATCCTGTGGAGACATGGAACTCCAGAGAGGATCGAGTCAGACAACGGAACTCATTTCAAGAACAACCTTGTAAAGAGCTGGGCAAAAGAGCACGGTAGTGAGTGGATATTCCACATTCCCTACTATGCACCAGCTTCAGGGAAGATTGAACACTACAACGGTTTGTTGAAGACCACTCTTAAAGCCATGGGGGGTGGATCTTTGAAAAACTGGGAAAAACATTTAGCACAAGCAACCTGGCTGGTAAATAGTAGAGGTTCAGTGAACCGAGCTGGACCTGCACATTCAGATTTGCTACGGAAAGTGGAAGGTGATAGAGTTCCTGTTGTTAGAGAAAAGAATCTGTTAGGTAAAACTGTTTGGGTATTTTCACCCTCAGGAGAGGCTAAACCTGTCTGAGGGGTGGTTTCAGCTGAAGGTCCGGGTCACACTTATTGGGTAATGCAAGAGAATGGTGAAATTCAGTGTATTCCACAAAGAAATTTAACTTTAGCTGAAAGAGGTTAATTTCAAATTATTGTATAGCTACATCGCGTCCAAAGGAAGAATCAACAAGGAAATCTACGGTGCACGAACCCTGAGATCCCTGAGAGCCCTGAGTCAACTAAGAGACCCTGAGATTCCCTGTTTCCCTTTTCTTCGCTTCGTCGGTGAAGAAATGAACTGTTTTCCATTTTTCTCATTTTCTGATTTTCTTGGACTTTTGAATCATCTACATCTGAGCATAGCCAGAATGGACTATGAAATTTACTCACAAACTGTAAATGTCGTTGTGGATTGGATGGACGGTGTGAACGGCCAATAAAATTGTTTAGAAGGGGTGGACTGTGACTGGTTGACGTTGTCCCCTTAAGAAAGGGAATATGGTGGACGGAAGTTGGTAAACGGAAAGAATAATCTAAACTATTTAATTGGTGAAGTGGGAGGAAGCACCTTCTGAACTGGGACAGCAGGAAGGTATACTGGGCTTTCCAGCACTTTTCTGCAGTCTTGCTTCCGCCTCTTCTTCAGGCAGCAGCTTTCTGTGCTGGGCTTTCTGCCAAGGCTTCGGCCTTCAAACTGACAAACCTGATAAGGCCTGTATTAACTGCTTCCAATTAACACAAAACTGCTTTTAACTTCTCTCTTTCTCTTTCTCTCTCTTTTCTAACCTGCTCTGGGGAAGAGGGGGAGAGAGGGGGAGAGCGGAGGTGGGGAACCCCCTCAGCAAGGGGGGGAGAACTCTCACTTCTGTGTTACTCTGTTGTATATCTTTGTATATATTGTAAATATTGTAAAATTGTATATATTCCCCTGCATACCCTACACTGCTTTGTAAATATACAGCTCCACTGCTTTGCTAATTCAGCTTGTGAGTTTTTTTTTCCTTTCCCTTCAATTTTTCTTTCCCCTTACTTACAGGGGGAAGGGAAGAGGCTTCTTGGCCTTACCCTTCCAACCCACCACACCCAGCCACACCCTCAGACCCAGCCCAGCCCCAGCCCCAGCCACAGCCCCAGCCACAGCCCAGCCCCAGCCCTGGACCCAGCCCAAGCCCTGGACCCAGCCCCAGCCCAGCCCCAGCCCTGCCCCAGCCCCAGCCCCAGCCCTATCCCAGCCCCAATTCCAACCCCGGCCCAAGCCCAGCCCCAGCTCAGCCCCAGCCCAGCCCCAGCCCCAGCCACAGCCCAGCCCCAGCCCTGGACCCAGCCCCAGACCCAGACCCAGCCCCAGCCCAGCCCCAGCCCTGGACCCAGCCCCAGCTCAGCCCCAGCCCAGCCCCGGCCCCAGCCCCGGCCCCAACCTCAGTCCCAGCCCTGCTCCCAGCCCCAGCCCCAGCCTCGGCTCCAGCCCTACCCCAGCACTGCCCCAGCAATGAGGCCCAGCCCTGCCCCAGGCCCAGCCCAGCCCCCACCCCAGCCCCACCCTCAGCCCCAGCCCAGCCCCAGCCCCAGCCCTGCCACAGCCCAGCCCCAGCCACAGCCCAGCACCAGACCTGGACCCAGCCCCAGCCGCAGGCCCGGCCCAGCCCAAGGCCCAGCCCTGCCCCAGCCCCAGCCCTAGCCTAGCCCTACTCTCAGCCCCAGGCCACAGCCCCAGCCCCAGCCCTGCCCAAGGCTTGGTTCCAGACTCGGCCCCAGCCCTGCCCCCAACCCAGCCCCGGCCCCTGCCCCCAGCCCTGCCCCCAGCCTGGCCCCAGCCTAGGGCCCAGCCTCCAGCCTAGTTCTGCCCCATCCCAGCCCCAGCCCTGCCCCAGCCCAGCCCCAGCCTCGGGCCCAGCCATGCCCCAGCCCCAGCCCAGCCTCCAGCCCCAGCCCAGCCCCCAGCCCAGGTGCAGACCTTCCACAGCCCAGCCCCAATCCAGCCCCAGCCCAGCTCCAGTCCAGCCCTGCTCCAGCCCTGCCACAGCCCTGCCCCAGCCCCGGCCCCACCCTGCCCCAGCCTTGCCCCAGCGCCAGCCCTGCCCCAGCCCAGCCCCACCCTCAGCCCCAGCCCAGCCCCGGCCCCAGCACTGCCCTCAGCCCAGTCCCAGCCCGGCCCCAGCCTAAGGCCCAGCCCCAGCCACAGCCCAGCCCCAGCCCTGGACCCAGCCCCAGCCCCGGCCCCAGCCCTATCCCAGCCCCAATTCCAACCCCGGCCCAGCCCCAGCCCCAGCCCAGCCCCAGACAGCCCCAGCCCTGGACCCAGCCCCAGCCCCGGACCCAGCCCCAGCCCCAGCCCCAGCCCCCGCCACAGCCCAGCCCCAGCCCTGGACCCAGCCCCAGCCCCAGACCAGCCCCAGCCCCAGCCCCGGCCCCCATCCCAGCCCCAGCCCCAGGCTAGCCCCAGCCGTGCCCCACCCCTGGCCCCATCCCCGGCCCCATCCCCGGCCCCTGCCCTAGCCCCAGTCCTGCCCCCTCCCAGGCCCCATCCCCAGCCCTGCCCCAGCCCTGCCCTCAGCCCAGCCCCAGCCCCAGCCCGGCCATAGCCCTGCCCCAGCCCCGGCCCCAACCCTGTCCCCAGCCCAGCCCCAGCCCTGCACCAGTCCCAGCCACAGCCCCAGCCCCAGCCCATCCTCAGCCCAGCCCCACTCCCAGCACTAGTCCTAGCCCTGCCCCGGCCCCAGCCCTGTCCCCAGCTCCAGCCACAGCCCAGCCCCAGCCCTGTGCCAGTCCCCGCCCCAGCCTCATCCCCAGCCCTGCCCCAGCCCAGCCACAGCCACAGCCCAGACCCAGACCCAGCCCCAGCCCCAGCCCCAGCCCCAGCCCCAGCCCCAGCCCTGCCCCAGCCCAGCCCTTGCCACAGCCCAGCCTCTGCCCTGGACCCCGCCCCAGCCTCAGCCCAGCCACAGCCACAGCCCAGCCCCATCCCTGGACCCAGACCCAGCCCCAGCCCCAGCCCCAGCCCAGCCCCACCCCTGCCCCAGTCCCCGCCCCAGCCCAGTCCTGGTTCCAGCCCAGCACCAGCCCTGCCCCAGCCCAAGC
Source organism: Melanerpes formicivorus (assembly GCF_026170545.1). Taxonomy (NCBI): domain Eukaryota; kingdom Metazoa; phylum Chordata; class Aves; order Piciformes; family Picidae; genus Melanerpes; species Melanerpes formicivorus. The sequence continues at coordinate 17,217 of NW_027142759.1, read as the reverse complement.
CCCAGCCCCAGCCCCAGCCCCAGACCAAGCCCCAGCCCAACCCAGTCCCATCCCCATCCCTGCCCCCAGCCCAGCCCCACCGCCAGCCCAGCCCCAGCCCTGCTCCCAGCCCAGCCCCAGCCCCAGCCCGGCCCCAGCCATGCCCCAACCCCAGCCCCAGCCCTGTCCCCAGCCCAGCCCCAGCCCTGCACCAGTCCCAGCCACAGCCCCGGCCCCAGCCACAGCCCAGCCCCCGCCCCATTCCTGCCACCAGCCCAGCCCCAGCCCCGGCCCCAGCCCTCTCCCCAGCTCCAGCCACAGCCCAGCCCCAGCCCAGCCCCAGCCCCGTCACCAGCCTCATCCCCAGCCCTGCCCCAGCCCCAGCCCATCCTCCAGCCCAACCCTGCCCCAGCCCTCAGCCTAGCCCCAGATCAGCCCCAGGCGAGCCCCAGCCCCAGCCCCGGCTCCAGCCCCCAGCCCTGCCCCAGCCCAGCCCCCAGCCCAGGCGCAGACCAGCCCAAGCCCGGCCCCCAGCCCCAGCCCTGGCCACAGCCCAACCCCAATCCAGCCCCAGCCCTGCCCCAGCCCCAGCCCCAGCCCTATCCCAGCCCCAATTCGAACCCCGGCCCAAGCCCAGCCCCAGCTCAGCCCCAGCACAGCCCTGGCCCCAGCCCTGCCGCCAGCCCAGCCCCAGCCTAGTCCCCAGCCTAAGGTGCAGCCTCCAGCCTAGTTCTGCCCCAGCCCCGGCCCCAACCTCAGTCCCAGCCCTACCCCAGCCCTGCCCAAGGCCCAGCCCAGACCCCAGCCGAGCCCCACCCTCGGCCCCAGCCCCAGCCCTGCCCCAGCCCCACCCCAGCCCAATCCCGGTCCCACCCCAGCCCCAGACCCAACCCCAGCCCTACGGCAGCCCTGTCCCAGCCTCGGGCCCAGCCCTGCCCCAGCCTAGCCCCAACCTCAGCCCCAGCCCAGACGCAGCCCCACCCCAGCCCTGCCGCAGCCCCAGTCCTGCCCCAGCCCCGGCCACGGCCCCAGCCCCGGCTCTGCCCCCAGCCCAGCCCCAGCCCAAGGCCCAGCCTCCATCCTAGTCCTGCCCCAGCCCCGCCCCAACCTCAGTCCCAGCCCTGCTCCCAGCCCCGGCCCCAGCCCCGGCTCCAGCCCTATCCCAGCCCTGTCCCTGCCTCGGGCCCTGCCCTATCCCAGGCCCAGCCCAGCCTCAGCCCCGGCCCCAGCCCTGCCCCAGCCCCAGCCCTAGCCCAGCCCTGCCCTCAGCCCAGTCCCACCTTGGCCCCAGCACTGTCTGCAGCCCCAGCCCCAGCCCCACCCTCGGCCCTAGCCCAGCCCCAGCCGCAGCGCAGCCCCAGCGCAGCCCCAGCCCCAGCCCAGCCCCAGCCCCAGCCCCAGCCCTGCCCCAACCCAGCCCCAGCCATAGCCCAGCCCCAGCCCTGGCCCCAGTCCCAGCCCCAGCCCTGGCCCCATCCCTGGCCCAGCCCCCGACCCAGCCTCAGCCCCATCCCAGCCCCCAGCCCCGGCTCCAGCCCCAGCTCCGACCCCAGCCCCCTGCACAGCCCCAGCCCTGCCCCAGCCCCAGCCCAGCCTCCAGCCCCAGCCCAGCCCCCAGCCCAGGTGCAGACCTTCCACAGCCCAGCCCCAATCCAGCCCCAGCCCAGCCCTGCCCCAGCCCTGCCCCAGCCCTGCCCCAGCCCTGTCCCCAGCCCGGCCCCAGCCCTGCACCAGTCCCAGCCACAGCCCCGGCCCCAGCCACAGCCCAGCCCCTGCCCCATTCCTGCCACCAGCCCAGCCCCAGCCCAGCCGCAGCCCAGCCCCAGTCCCAGCCCCAGCCCCGGCCCCAGCCCTGTCCCCAGCTCCAGCCACAGCCCAGCACCAGCCCCAGACCTGGACCCAGCCACAGCCGCAGCCCCGGACCCAGCCCAGACCTGGCCCAGCGTTGCCCCAGCCCTAGCCCTAGCCCAGCCCTACCCTCAGCCCTGGCCCCAGCCCCAGCCCTGCCCAAGACTTGGTTCCAGCCCCGGCCCCAGCCCTGCCCCCAGCCCAGCCCTGGCCCCTGCCCCCAGCCCGGCCCCAGCCCCAGACCTACGCCAGCCCTGTCCCAGGCCCAGCCCAGACCCCAGCCCAGCCCCACCCTCAGCTCCAGCCCAGCCCCAGCCCCAGCCATGCCCCACCCCTGCCCCAGCCACAGCCCAGCCCCAGCCCTGGACCGAGCCTTGCCCCAGCCCCAGCCCTAGCCCTAGCCCAGCCCTACCCTCAGCCCCAGCCCCAGCCCCAGCCCCAGCCCTGCCCAAGATTTGGTTCCAGCCCCGGCCCCAGCCCTGCCCCCAGCCCAGCCCCAGATCAGCCCCAGGCGAGCCCCAGGCCTGCCCCAGCACCGGTCCTAGCCCTGCCCGAGCCCCAGCCCCAGCCCCGGCCGCAGCCCTGCCCCAGCCCCACTCCTGCCCTAGCCCCAGCCCCAGCCCCAGCCCCGGCTCCAGCCCTGCCCTAGCCCCAGCCCCAACCTTGGCCCCAGCCCAGCCTCAGCCACAGCCCTACCCCAGCCCCGGCCGCAGCCCTGTCCACAGCCCAGCCCCAGCCCTGCCCCAGTCCCAGCCACAGCCCCGGCCCCAGCCACAGCCCAGCCCCCGCCCCACCCCTGTCCCCAGCCCCAGCCCCAGTCCCAGCCCCAGTCCCAGTCCCAGCCCCAGCCCCGGCCCCAGCGCAGCCCTAACCTAGCCCAGCCCCAGCCCCAGCCCAGCCCCAGCCCTGGACCCAGCCCTGCCCTCACCCCAGCCCCAGCCCCAGCCCGACCCCAGCCCTTCCCCAGCCCCGGCCCCAGCCCAGCTCCAGCCATAGGCCCGGCCCGTGCCCAGACCTAACCTAGCCCTGCCCAGCCCAGCCCCCAGCCCCAGCCCTGCCCCAGCCCCGGCCCCAGCCCTGCCCCAGCTTCAGTCCCAGACCCAGCCCCGGCCCCAGCCCTGCTCCAGCCAGCCCCAGCCCAAGGCCCAGCCTCAAGCCTAGTCCTGCCCCAGCCCTGGCCCCAATCCAGCCCCAGCCCAGCCCCAGCCTCGGCCCTAGCCCAGCCCTAGCCCAGCCCTGTCCGCAGCCCAGCCCCAGCCCAGCCCCAGCCCTGCCCTCACCCCAGCCCCAGCCCCAGCCCGACCCCAGCCCTTCCCCAGCCCCGGCCCCAGCCCAGCCCCAGCCCTGGCCCTAGCCCTGTCCCCAGCCCCATCCCCTACCCCAGCCCTGGCTTCTACCCAGCCCCGTCCCCAGCCCAGCCCCAGCCCCAGCCCTAGCCCTGTCCCCAGCCCCGGCCTGTGCCCCTGCCCCCAGCCCAGCCACAGCCCTGTCCGCAGCCCCAGCCCCAATCCCACCCCAAGCCCCGACCCCAGCCCAGCCCCAGCCCTGGCCCTAGCCCTGTCCCCAGCCCCATCCCCTACCCCATTCCTAGCTTCTACCCAGCCCCGGCCCCAGCCCCAGCCCTGCCCCAGTCCCAGCCACAGCCCTACCCCAGCCCCGGCCGCAGCCCTGTCCACAGCCCAGCCCCAGCCCTGCCCCAGTCCCAGCCACAGCCCCGGCCCCAGCCACAGCCCAGCCCCCGCCCCATCCCTGTCCCCAGCCCCAGCCCCAGTCCCAGCCCCAGCCCCGGCCCCAGCGCAGCCCTAACCTAGCCCTGCCCCAGCCCCAGGCCTAGCCCAGCCCTACCCCCAGCCCCGGCCCCAGCCCTATCCCAGCCCTGCCCCAGAGCCAGCCCAGCCCCCAGCCCCAGCCCCAGCCCCGGCCCCAGTCTGTCCCCAGGTCCCAGCACAGCTGTAGCCCTGCCCCCAGCCCCGGCTCCAGCCCCAGACCCAGTTCCTTCCCCAGACCCCAGCCCAGCCACAGCTCTGCCCCAGCCCCCACACCAACCCTACACCAGCCCTTCCTCTAGCCCCAGCCCCAGCCCTGGCCCCAGCTCCAGCCCCAATCCAGCCCCAGCCCTGTCCCAGCCCCAGCCCCAGCCCTATCCCAGCCCCAATTCCAACCCCGGCCGAAGCCCAGCCCCAGCTCAACCCCAGCCTAGCCCCAGCCCCAACCTCAATCCCAGCCCTGCTCCCAGCCCCAACGCCAGCCTCAGCCCCAGCCCTGGCCCCAGCCCTGCCCCAGCCCCAGCCTTAGCCCAGCCCTGCCCTCAGCCCAGTCCCAGCCTGGCCCCAGCCCTGCCCTAGACCAGCCCCAGCCACAGCCCAGCCCCAGCCCCAGCCCTGCACCCAGCCCCAGACCCTTCTCTAGTAGACTCTTCTCTACTTCCTTGGTTAGTTTGTTTACCATTTCCCATTGTGCTTCTGTTATTTCAATTCCTCTTCCTTCAAAATCTTATGTCTCTTACTTTTCCTTTTACTAATCCTTTTAATTATTCCTGATATTTCCCAACTAAAATTTCTCTAGTCTTTATTTCCCACTTATGCCAATCCCTTTCAATAATTTTCCATGGGGATTTAAATCCTTTTTCTCACCACAGAATAGGTTTTCTGTATTTACCAGCCCAAACTGCCTATTTTCAAATTCAGCATTCAGGACAAAATATTTTTTTGATTGATGCTTTTGACCCCAGATTATCATAACAGTTATTGTGATCGATGTTCGACTTCATGGGAAATGCTGTTTCCTCTTAGTCTTGATTCTTCTGCACATTAGTGAAGGAATAGTTGTTAAAATTAATACCTATTTACTACAAACCTTAACTTATGCTAATACCAAAAAATCCTTAAAACCTTAAAAAACTATGTTGAAATTAATCCATCAAATCAGTGTCTATAGGGTTGGCCTTGCCCTTTCGAGTTTGTGCGCAAAGGTACTAAGGCTGCCATAACCTGTTGACTATGCTCAAGCTGTTTTGTCATTGTCATTGACAACACCTCAGCCTGTTTTTGTAATCCCTTATCAATCACCTCCGTCAACATGGCCATCGGATTGCTTGGCAAGTCCTGAGCCCTCTGCAACAATTCGGCTACCGTCCATCTAGGATCTGCTGATGTAATAAGCTGCTGCGTCTGCTGGTTCCCATTCTGCATTAAACACTGCCTTAAAATTGCCTCTCGGATACCTTCTCCTACGCTTGCTGCTCTAAGTGCGGCAAGCAACTTATCTACAAATTCACCAAGAGGTTCCTGTCTACCTTGCTTAGTTCCCATATAGTGAGGATTTGCATTTCCATCCTTCTGCTTTTCAAAAGCTCTCCTTACTATCTGGGCTGATGCTTGCAAAACAGGCGGCTGTAAAAGTGCCTGTAACTCTGGTCTCTCATACTGTCCCATTCCACACAACTGATCTACTGTTACACCAAATAATGGATCGTTTTGCTGTCTTTGTACTCCAGCTGCTTGTCTAGCTAGGTGTTCCCACTCATTCAAAAATGTCATAAATTGAGATGCTGTTAGGATCAGCTTCATAACATCATAAGAATCTCTAGGTAACATATTATAGTTCATATAAATAAAATCAATCATCTGTCTAGCTGGTTCAGATTGAATCCCAAACTGACTCTCAGTCTGTCTTAATTGAGATAACAATTTCCATGGCAATTGAGTTACATCAGCCTGAACAACATTTTGCTCCCCAGGGACCTGTGTATACATTACTGGAAAAGCTTGATGTGAAGCAGCCAGCCGGCTAAACCCTTCCTGACTTCCTTCGGCATTTAAGTGTTCTGCAACCTTTTGCCAATACTCTGCGTGCTTTCTTGCATGATCTTTAACACCACCTCCAGGACCTACCGCCCTGTTTGTCTCCTCTCCCTCACCTACTTTCTTCTCCTCTACAATTTGCTCAGCTGAAAGAGACGGGGAAGGCTCCTCACCAGAGTCCTGTGTTACAGATTGTAATTCGACTCTGCCACCTAGCCCTTTTACACACGCAGCCTTCTCCTTTCTTAAATAATCCTGAACCTCTTCTGACAAAGGCAACCCAGAATGTGTAACACTTGCTCCATTTGGGTCCATATGATCTAATCGTACCCTGGCTTGATAAGCTGCCACTTGCTCCGCACGATGCTGATCCAATGCTGTCATAACCATCTTCCACCATTTTCCACACTCCTTTGCTCGTTTTTCATCATCTAACCCATGCAGCCACAAGTCTTGTCCAAACTTTTTCCACTGCAATCTTTCAAATACCTCATTTGGATCCTTAAAATATCCTAACTCTTCTGCATAGCTTAACAGCAGCACCAACTCCTTTTCAAAATTTAACTTACACTGTCGCTTTTCTAAAAAGCATTTAAATAAATCATACGCTGCCTGCCTATCCATGTCCGTATTTAAACGTTAATACCTGTGCGCACAGTCCTTGTTTAAGCAGTTCCCAGCTCTACAGCGTCTTCGGCTTCAAGGCTGTCTTCCCTTTTCTTGCAGCCTCCTGTACTGCTATCCCGGGCCGGCCTTCTTCTTGCCTCCGGCTTACTGTGAATCTCCCAAGTCCCGAAGAACTTCTTAGACCCTAACCTTTGTCTTCATTAGGGTCCCGTGTTCAAGCGCCACTTACTGCAAGAAGGGGCCGCTTTAACAACCAATGTGATCAGCGGAATCCAACTTTATTGAGTATCAGACACATCTTATATACAGTTTGCTATAATTATGCCCACTTGACAACATACTATTGGTTGCGCTCTAAAAGGTTACATCATTGTTTTCACAACTCCGTAGAATTCTTCTATCCGGCCTAATTGCTCTCTTCCCCAGATCTCGCCTCCTCCTTATCTTGCTTGCCTCCCTTCTCAGGGGCAGCAGGACTTAGCATACCAAGCAATCAGCACTTTCTCACATCTCTTACAGCGCCACTATATTATCAACAGAGAATTCTTCAAGGCCTGAATTGCACAGGCGTTCCTGGGACCCAAGGACCCTCTTGTTCAAAACAATCCTCAACACCAACCCTGCCCCAGCCCAAGCCCCAGCCCCAGCCACAGCCCCATCCCGGCCCCCAGCCCAGCCCAGCACCATCCCCATCCCTGACCCCAACCACAGCCCCAGCCCTTCCCCAGCCCCAGCCCCAGCCTCAGCCCCAGCCCAGCCCTAGCCCAGCCCTGCCCTCAGCCCAGCCCCAGCCCAGCCCAGCCCCAGCCCCAGTCCTGCCCCAGCCCAGCCCCCAGCCCCAGCCCTGCCCCAGCCCTGTCCTCAGCCCAGCCCCAGCCCCAGCCCGACCCCAGCCCTGCCCCAGCCCCGGCCCCAGCCCCAGCCCAGCCCCAGCCCTGCCCCAGCTCCGGCCCTAGCCCTGTCCCCAGCCCCGTCCCCAGCCCCGTCCCCTACCCCAGCCCTGGCTTCTACCCAGCCCCGGCCCCAGCCCTTCCCCAGCCCTGCCCCAGTCCCAGCCTCAGCCCCGGCCCCAGCCCCGGACCCTGCCCAGCCCTAACCTAGCCCTGCCCCAGCCCCAGCCCTAGCCCAGCCCTGCCCTCAGCCCAGCCCCAGCCCCAGCCCAGCCACAGGCCCAGCCCTGCCCCAGCCCAGCCCCAGCCACAGCCCAGCCACAGCCCTGGACCCAGCCCCAGTCCTGTCCCAGCCCTGGCCCCAGCCCAGCCCTGGCCCCAGCCCAGCCCCAGCCCCAGCCCAGCCACAGGCCCAGCCCTGCCCCAGCCCAGCCCCAGCCACAGCCCAGCCACAGCCCTGGACCCAGCCCCAGTCCTGTCCCAGCCCCAGCCCTAGCCCAGCCCTGCCCTCAGCCCAGCCCCAGCCCTGGACCCAGCCCCAGCCCTGCCTTGAACCCAGCCCCAGTCCTGCCCCATCCCAGGCCCCATCCCCAGCCCTGCCCCAGCCCTGCCCTCAGCCCTGCCCCTGCCCCAGCCCGGCCCCAGCCTAGCCTCCAGCCCCAGCTCCAGCCCTGCCCCAGCCCAGCCCCCAGACCAAGCCCTGCCCCAGCCCTGCCCTCACCCCAGCCCCCACCCCAGCCCTGGACCCTGTCCCAGCCCCAGACCTGCCCCAGCCCTGCCCCAGCCCTGGCTCCTGCCCCATCCTCGGCCCCAGCCCAGCCCCAGCCCCAGCCCTAGCCCCACCCTCAGCCCCAGCCCAGCTCCAGCCCCAGCCTTGCCCCAGCCCGGTCCCAGCCCCAGCCCTGGACCCAGCCCCATCCCCAGCCCCAGCCCAGCCCCAGCCCAGCCCCAGCCCTGGACCCAGCCCCAGCCCCAGCCCCACCCTCGGCCCCAGCCCAGCCCCAGCCACAGCCCAGCCCCAGCCCTGGACCCAGCCCTGCCCCAGCCCAGCCCCAGCCACAGCCCAGCCCCTGCCCTGGACCCAGCTCCAGCCCCAGCCCAGCCCTAGCCCAGCCCTGACCCAGCCTCCGCCCTGCTCCAGCTCCAGACCTAGCCCAGCCCTGCCCCAGCCCTGGCCCTAGCCCTGTCCCCAGCCCCGTCCCCTACCCCAGCCCTGGCTTCTACCCAGCCCCGGCCCCAGCCCCAGCCCCAGCCCTGCCCCAGTCCCAGCCTCAGCCCTGGCCCCAGCCCCGGCCCCTGCCCAGCCCTAACCTAGCCCTGCCCCAGCCCCAGCCCTAGCCCAGCCCTGCCCTCAGCCCAGACCCAGCCACAGCCCAGCCCCAGCCCTGGACCCAGCCCTGCCTCAGCCCAGCCCCACCCCCAGCCCTAGCCCTGTCCCCAGCCCCGGCCTGTGCCCCTGCCCCCAGCCCAGCCACAGCCCTGTCCGCAGCCCCAGCCCCAATCCCACCCCAAGCCCCAGCCCCAGCCCAGCCCTAGCCCAGCCCTGCCCCAGCCCGGCCCCAGCCCTGCCCCAGCTCCGGCCCTAGCCCCACCCCAGCCCAAGCCCCAGACACAGCCAGAGCCCCATCCTGGCCCCCAGCCCAGCCCAGCCCAGCCCCGCCCAGCCCCAGCCCCATCCCTGACCCCAACCCCATCCCCAGCCCAGCCCCAGCCCTTCCCCAGCCCCAGCCCCAGCCTCGGCCCTAGCCCAGCCCTAGCCCAGTCCTGCTCCAGCCCAGCCCCCAGCCCCAGCCCTAGCCCCACCCTCGGCCCCAGCCCAGCTCCAGCCCCAGGCCCGGCCCCTGCCCAGCCCTAACCTAGCCCTGCCCCAGCCCAGTCCCCAGCCCCAGCCCTGCCCCAGCCCTGCCCTCAACCCAGCGCCAGCCCCAGCCCGACCCCAGCCCGACCCCAGCCCTGCCCCAGCCCCGGCCCCAGCCCTGCCCCAGCTTCAGTCCCAGCCCCAGCCCCGGCCCCAGCCCTGCTCCAGCCAGCCCCAGCCCAAGGCCCAGCCTCAAGCCTAGTCCTGCCCCAGCCCTGGCCCCAATCCAGCCCCAGCCCAGCCCCAGCCCTTCCCCAGCCCCAGCCCCAGCCTCGGCCCTAGCCCAGCCCTAGCCCAGCCCTAGCCCAGCCCTGTCCGCAGCCCAGCCCCAGCCCAGCCCCAGCCCTGCCCTCACCCCAGCCCCAGCCCCAGCCCGACCCCAGCCCTGCCCCAGCCCCGGCCCCAGCCCCAGCCCAGCCCCAGCCCTGGCCCTAGCCCTGTCCCCAGCTCCATCCCCTACCCCAGCCCTGGCTTCTACCCAGCCCCGGCCCCAGCCCAGCCCCAGCCCCAGCCCTAGCCCTGTCCCCAGCCCCGGCCTGTGCCCCTGCCCCCAGCCCAGCCACAGCCCTGTCCGCAGCCCCAGCCCCAATCCCACCCCAAGCCCCGGCCCCAGCCCAGCCCCAGCCCTGGCCCTAGCCCTGTCCCCAGCCCCTTCCCCTACCCCATTCCTGGCTTCTACCCAGCCCCGGCCCCAGCCCCAGCCCCAGCCCTGCCCCAGTCCCAGCCTCAGCCCCGGCCCCAGCCCCGGCCCCTGCCCACCCCTAACCTAGCCCTGCCCCAGCCCCAGCCCTAGCCCTGCCCCAGCCCCAGCCCTAGCCCAGCCCTGCCCTCAGCCCAGCCCCAGCCACAGCCCAGCCCCAGCCCTGGACCCAGCCCTGCCCCAGCCCAGCCCCACCCCCAGCCCTAGCCCTGTCCCCAGCCCCGGCCTGTGCCCCTGCCCCCAGCCCAGCCACAGCCCTGTCCGCAGCCCCAGCCCCAATCCCACCCCAAGCCCCGGCCCCAGCCCAGCCCTAGCCCAGCCCTGCCCCAGCCCAGCCTCAGACCTGCCCCAGCTCCGGCCCTAGCCCTGTCCCCAGCCCAGGCCCCTTCCCCAGCCCAAGCCCCAGACACAGCCACAGCCCCATCCCGGCCCCCAGCCCAGCCCAGCCCAGCCCCATCCCCATCCCTGACCCCAACTCCATCCCCAGCCCAGCCCCAGCCCTTCCCCAGCCCCAGCCCCAGCCTCGGCCCTAGCCCAGCCCTAGCCCAGGCCTGTCCGCAGCCCAGCCCCAGCCCAGCCCCAGCCCCCGTCCTGCCCCAGCCCAGCCCCCAGCCCCAGCCCTAGCCCCACCCTCGGCCCCAGCCCAGCTCCAGCCCCAGCCCCGGCCCCTGCCCAGCCCCCACCCCAGCCCTGGACCCTGTCCCAGCCCCAGACCTGCCCCAGCCCTGCCCCAGCCCTGGCTTCTGCCCCATCCTTGGCCCCAGCCTTGCCCCAGCCCCAGCCCTAGCCCCACTTTCAGCCGCAGCCCAGCTCCAGCCCCAGCCTTGCCCCAGCCCAGCCCCAGCCCCAGCCCTGGACCCAGCCCCATCCCCAGCCCCAGCCCAGCCCCAGCCCAGCCCCAGCCCTGGACCCAGCCCCAGCCCCAGCCCCACCCTCGGCCCCAGCCCAGCCCCAGCCACAGCCCAGCCCCAGCCCTGGACCCAGCCCTGCCCCAGCCCAGCCCCAGCCACAGCCCAGCCCCTGCCCTGGACCCAGCTCCAGCCCCAGCCCAACCCTAGCCCAGCCCTGACCCAGCCTCCGGCCTGCTCCAGCTCCAGACCTAGCCCAGCCCTGCCCTCAGCCCAGCCCCAGGCCTGGATCCAGCCCCAGCCCTGCCCCAGCCCTGCCCCAGCCCCGGCCCCAGCCCCAGCCCAGCCCCAGCCCTGGCCCTAGCCCTGTCCCCAGCCCCGTCCCCTACCCCAGCCCTGGCTTCTACCCAGCCCCGGCCCCAGCCCCACCCCCAGCCCCAGCCCTGCCCCAGTCCCAGCCTCAGCCCCGGCCCCAGCCCCGGCCTGTGCCCCTGCCCCCAGCCCAGCCACAGCCCTGTCCGCAGCCCCAGCCCCAATCCCACCCCAAGCCCCGGCCCCAGCCCAGCCCTAGCCCAGCCCTGCCCCAGCCCGGCCCCAGCCCTGCCCCAGCTCCGGCCCTAGCCCCACCCCGGCCCAAGCCCCAGACACAGCCACAGCCCCATCCCGGCCCCCAGCCCAGCCCAGCCCAGTCCCGCCCAGCCCCATCCCCATCCCTGACCCCAACCCCATCCCCAGCCCAGCCCCAGCCCTTCCCCAGCCCCAGCCCCAGCCTCGGCCCTAGCCCAGCCCTAGCCCAGTCCTGCTCCAGCCCAGCCCCCAGCCCCAGCCCTAGCCCCACCCTCGGCCCCAGCCCAGCTCCAGCCCCAGGCCCGGCCCCTGCCCAGCCCTAACCTAGCCCTGCCCCAGCCCAGTCCCCAGCCCCAGACCGACCCCAGCCCTGCCCCAGCCCCGGCCCCAGCCCTGCCCCAGCTTCAGTCCCAGACCCAGCCCCGGCCCCAGCCCTGCTCCAGCCAGCCCCAGCCCAAGGCCCAGCCTCAAGCCTAGTCCTGCCCCAGCCCTGGCCCCAATCCAGCCCCAGCCCAGCCCCAGCCCTTCCCCAGCCCCAGCCCCAGCCTCGGCCCTAGCCCAGCCCTAGCCCAGCCCTAGCCCAGCCCTGTCCGCAGCCCAGCCCCAGCCCAGCCCCAGCCCTGCCCTCACCCCAGCCCCAGCCCCAGCCCGACCCCAGCCCTGCCCCAGCCCCGGCCCCAGCCCCAGCCCAGCCCCAGCCCTGGCCCTAGCCCTGTCCCCAGCTCCATCCCCTACCCCAGCCCTGGCTTCTACCCAGCCCCGGCCCCAGCCCAGCCCCAGCCCCAGCCCTAGCCCTGTCCCCAGCCCCGGCCTGTGCCCCTGCCCCCAGCCCAGCCACAGCCCTGTCCGCAGCCCCAGCCCCAATCCCACCCCAAGCCCCGGCCCCAGCCCAGCCCCAGCCCTGGCCCTAGCCCTGTCCCCAGCCCCGTCCCCTACCCCATTCCTGGCTTCTACCCAGCCCCGGCCCCAGCCCCAGCCCCAGCCCTGCCCCAGTCCCAGCCTCAGCCCCGGCCCCAGCCCCGGCCCCTGCCCACCCCTAACCTAGCCCTGCCCCAGCCCCAGCCCTAGCCCTGCCCCAGCCCCAGCCCTAGCCCAGCCCTGCCCTCAGCCCAGCCCCAGCCACAGCCCAGCCCCAGCCCTGGACCCAGCCCTGCCCCAGCCCAGCCCCACCCCCAGCCCTAGCCCTGTCCCCAGCCCCGGCCTGTGCCCCTGCCCCCAGCCCAGCCACAGCCCTGTCCGCAGCCCCAGCCCCAATCCCACCCCAAGCCCCGGCCCCAGCCCAGCCCTAGCCCAGCCCTGCCCCAGCCCAGCCTCAGACCTGCCCCAGCTCCGGCCCTAGCCCTGTCCCCAGCCCAGGCCCCTTCCCCAGCCCAAGCCCCAGACACAGCCACAGCCCCATCCCGGCCCCCAGCCCAGCCCAGCCCAGCCCCATCCCCATCCCTGACCCCAACTCCATCCCCAGCCCAGCCCCAGCCCTTCCCCAGCCCCAGCCCCAGCCTCGGCCCTAGCCCAGCCCTAGCCCAGGCCTGTCCGCAGCCCAGCCCCAGCCCAGCCCCAGCCCCCGTCCTGCCCCAGCCCAGCCCCCAGCCCCAGCCCTAGCCCCACCCTCGGCCCCAGCCCAGCTCCAGCCCCAGCCCCGGCCCCTGCCCAGCCCCCACCCCAGCCCTGGACCCTGTCCCAGCCCCAGACCTGCCCCAGCCCTGCCCCAGCCCTGGCTCCTGCCCCATCCTTGGCCCCAGCCCTGCCCCAGCCCCAGCCCTAGCCCCACTTTCAGCCGCAGCCCAGCTCCAGCCCCAGCCTTGCCCCAGCCCAGCCCCAGCCCCAGCCCTGGACCTAGTCCCATCCCCAGCCCCAGCCCAGCCCCAGCCCAGCCCCAGCCCTGGACCCAGCCCCAGCCCCAGCCCCACCCTCGGCCCCAGCCCAGCCCCAGCCACAGCCCAGCCCCAGCCCTGGACCCAGCCCTGCCCCAGCCCAGCCCCAGCCACAGCCCAGCCCCTGCCCTGGACCCAGCTCCAGCCCCAGCCCAGCCCTAGCCCAGCCCTGACCCAGCCTCCGGCCTGCTCCAGCTCCAGACCTAGCCCAGCCCTGCCCTCAGCCCAGCCCCAGGCCTGGATCCAGCCCCAGCCCTGCCCCAGCCCTGCCCCAGCCCCGGCCCCAGCCCCAGCCCAGCCCCAGCCCTGGCCCTAGCCCTGTCCCCAGCCCCGTCCCCTACCCCAGCCCTGGCTTCTACCCAGCCCCGGCCCCAGCCCCACCCCCAGCCCCAGCCCTGCCCCAGTCCCAGCCTCAGCCCCGGCCCCAGCCCCGGCCTGTGCCCCTGCCCCCAGCCCAGCCACAGCCCTGTCCGCAGCCCCAGCCCCAATCCCACCCCAAGCCCCGGCCCCAGCCCAGCCCTAGCCCAGCCCTGCCCCAGCCCGGCCCCAGCCCTGCCCCAGCTCCGGCCCTAGCCCCACCCCGGCCCAAGCCCCAGACACAGCCACAGCCCCATCCCGGCCCCCAGCCCAGCCCAGCCCAGCCCCGCCCAGCCCCATCCCCATCCCTGACCCCAAACCCATCCCCAGCCCAGCCCCAGCCCTTCCCCAGCCCCAGCCCCAGCCTCGGCCCTAGCCCAGCCCTAGCCCAGTCCTGCTCCAGCCCAGCCCCCAGCCCCAGCCCTAGCCCCACCCTCGGCCCCAGCCCAGCTCCAGCCCCAGGCCCGGCCCCTGCCCAGCCCTAACCTAGCCCTGCCCCAGCCCAGTCCCCAGCCCCAGCCCTGCCCCAGCCCTGCCCTCAACCCAGCGCCAGCCCCAGCCCGACCCCAGCCCGACCCCAGCCCTGCCCCAGCCCCGGCCCCAGCCCTGCCCCAGCTTCAGTCCCAGACCCAGCCCCGGCCCCAGCCCTGCTCCAGCCAGCACCAGCCCAAGGCCCAGCCTCAAGCCTAGTCCTGCCCCAGCCCTGGCCCCAATCCAGCCCCAGCCCAGCCCCAGCCCTTCCCCAGCCCCAGCCCCAGCCTCGGCCCTAGCCCAGCCCTAGCCCAGCCCTAGCCCAGCCCTGTCCGCAGCCCAGCCCCAGCCCAGCCCCAGCCCTGCCCTCACCCCAGCCCCAGCCCCAGCCCGACCCCCAGCCCTGCCCCAGCCCCGGCCCCAGCCCAGCCCAGCCCCAGCCCTGGCCCTAGCCCTGTCCCCAGCTCCATCCCCTACCCCAGCCCTGGCTTCTACCCAGCCCCGGCCCCAGCCCAGCCCCAGCCCCAGCCCTAGCCCCTGTCCCCAGCCCCGGCCTGTGCCCCCTGCCCCCAGCCCAGCCACAGCCCTGTCCGCAGCCCCAGCCCCAATCCCACCCCAAGCCCCGGCCCCAGCCCAGCCCCAGCCCTGGCCCTAGCCCTGTCCCCAGCCCCGTCCCCTGCCCCATTCCTGGCTTCTACCCAGCCCCGGCCCCAGCCCCAGCCCCAGCCCTGCCCCAGTCCCAGCCTCAGCCCCGGCCCCAGCCCCGGCCCCTGCCCACCCCTAACCTAGCCCTGCCCCAGCCCCAGCCCTAGCCCTGCCCCAGCCCCAGCCCTAGCCCAGCCCTGCCCTCAGCCCAGCCCCAGCCACAGCCCAGCCCCAGCCCTGGACCCAGCCCTGCCCCAGCCCAGCCCCACCCCCAGCCCTAGCCCTGTCCCCAGCCCCGGCCTGTGCCCCTGCCCCCAGCCCAGCCACAGCCCTGTCCGCAGCCCCAGCCCCAATCCCACCCCAAGCCCCGGCCCCAGCCCAGCCCTAGCCCAGCCCTGCCCCAGCCCAGCCTCAGACCTGCCCCAGCTCCGGCCCTAGCCCTGTCCCCAGCCCAGGCCCCTTCCCCAGCCCAAGCCCCAGACACAGCCACAGCCCCATCCCGGCCCCCAGCCCAGCCCAGCCCAGCCCCATCCCCATCCCTGACCCCAACTCCATCCCCAGCCCAGCCCCAGCCCTTCCCCAGCCCCAGCCCCAGCCTCGGCCCTAGCCCAGCCCTAGCCCAGGCCTGTCCGCAGCCCAGCCCCAGCCCAGCCCCAGCCCCCGTCCTGCCCCAGCCCAGCCCCCAGCCCCAGCCCTAGCCCCACCCTCGGCCCCAGCCCAGCTCCAGCCCCAGCCCCGGCCCCTGCCCAGCCCCCACCCCAGCCCTGGACCCTGTCCCAGCCCCAGACCTGCCCCAGCCCTGCCCCAGCCCTGGCTCCTGCCCCATCCTTGGCCCCAGCCCTGCCCCAGCCCCAGCCCTAGCCCCACTTTCAGCCGCAGCCCAGCTCCAGCCCCAGCCTTGCCCCAGCCCAGCCCCAGCCCCAGCCCTGGACCCAGCCCCATCCCCAGCCCCAGCCCAGCCCCAGCCCAGCCCCAGCCCTGGACCCAGCCCCAGCCCCAGCCCCACCCTCGGCCCCAGCCCAGCCCCAGCCACAGCCCAGCCCCAGCCCTGGACCCAGCCCTGCCCCAGCCCAGCCCCAGCCACAGCCCAGCCCCTGCCCTGGACCCAGCTCCAGCCCCAGCCCAACCCTAGCCCAGCCCTGACCCAGCCTCCGGCCTGCTCCAGCTCCAGACCTAGCCCAGCCCTGCCCTCAGCCCAGCCCCAGGCCTGGATCCAGCCCCAGCCCTGCCCCAGCCCTGCCCCAGCCCCGGCCCCAGCCCCAGCCCAGCCCCAGCCCTGGCCCTAGCCCTGTCCCCAGCCCCGTCCCCTACCCCAGCCCTGGCTTCTACCCAGCCCCGGCCCCAGCCCCACCCCCAGCCCCAGCCCTGCCCCAGTCCCAGCCTCAGCCCCGGCCCCAGCCCCGGCCTGTGCCCCTGCCCCCAGCCCAGCCACAGCCCTGTCCGCAGCCCCAGCCCAATCCCACCCCAAGCCCCGGCCCCAGCCCAGCCCTAGCCCAGCCCTGCCCCAGCCCGGCCCCAGCCCTGCCCCAGCTCCGGCCCTAGCCCCACCCCGGCCCAAGCCCCAGACACAGCCACAGCCCCATCCCGGCCCCCAGCCCAGCCCAGCCCAGTCCCGCCCAGCCCCCATCCCCATCCCTGACCCCAACCCCATCCCCAGCCCAGCCCCAGCCCTTCCCCAGCTCCAGCCCCAGCCTCGGCCCTAGCCCAGCCCTAGCCCAGTCCTGCTCCAGCCCAGCCCCCAGCCCCAGCCCTAGCCCACCCCTCGGCCCCAGCCCAGCTCCAGCCCCAGGCCCGGCCCCTGCCCAGCCCTAACCTAGCCCTGCCCCAGCCCAGTCCCCAGCCCCAGCCCTGCCCCAGCCCTGCCCTCAACCCAGCGCCAGCCCCAGCCCGACCCCAGCCCTGCCCCAGCCCCGGCCCCAGCCCTGCCCCAGCTTCAGTCCCAGACCCAGCCCCGGCCCCAGCCCTGCTCCAGCCAGCCCCAGCCCAAGGCCCAGCCTCAAGCCTAGTCCTGCCCCAGCCCTGGCCCCAATCCAGCCCCAGCCCAGCCCCAGCCTCGGCCCTAGCTCAGCCCTAGCCCAGCCCTGTCCGCAGCCCAGCCCCAGCCCAGCCCCAGCCCTGCCCTCACCCCAGCCATAGCCCCAGCCCGAACCCAGCCCTTCCCCAGCCCCGGCCCCAGCCCCAGCCCAGCCCCAGCCCTGGCCCTAGCCCTGTCCCCAGCCCCATCCCCTACCCCAGCCCTGGCTTCTACCCAGCCCCGTCCCCAGCCCAGTCCCAGCCCCAGCCCTAGCCCTGTCCCCAGCCCCGGCCTGTGCCCCTGCCCCCAGCCCAGCCACAGCCCTGTCCGCAGCCCCAGCCCCAATCCCACCCCAAGCCTCGGCCCCAGCCCAGCCCTACTGCAAGAAGGGGGCCGCTTTAACGACCAATTTGATCAGCGGATTCCACTTTATTGAGCATCAGACACATCGTATATACAGTTTGCTATAATTATGCCCACTTGGCAACATACTATTGGTTGCTCTCTAAAAGGTTACATCATTGTTTTCACAACTCTGTGGAATTCTTCTATCCGGCCTAATTGCTCTCTTTCCCAGATCTCGCCTCCTCCTTATCTTGCTTGCCTCCCATCTCTGGGGCAGCTGGACTTCAGCATACCAAGCAATCAGCACTTTCTCACATCTCCTCTCCGCCAGTATATTATCAACAGAGAATTCTTCAAGGCCTGAATTGCACAGGTGTTCCTGGGACCCATGTCC